>NW_024384152.1:0-12257 GCF_016835505.1 Polypterus senegalus
TACAGCCGTATAGTTCCTGTCGGGGGGCATTCATCCATCCCCTCTTCATCCCCTTTGAGTCACCTGCGGTCCCAAGGGATGGCCCCGCGCGATAGGAGGCACCGGATTCGACAGCCCCTGCCCGCGCCGGGGAATGGTGGATAACTTTCTCCCCTGCTTCCTGGAAAAAGACCGCCCCCCAAGCATCGATGCCCGCAGTACTTCCCCTTCCCCCGCCATCTTGCCCTGCGTCATCCTTCCATCCCCCCTTGCGGTCCTTCCCGACATTCCCCCACTGGCTCCTCCCCTAAAGGCGCGACGCCAGGAGTCGGCGTCGCATATGAACTATTTGGTTTATGATTTGACCTGTTTAATTTTGTCTGTACAATATCGGGGCGAAAACCCCAACCCTTGCTACTGTCTCTCGGTCTTTACACATCATTGTGTTAGTAAAACCCTTTTGCCTTTTTGCTGATTCATCAATCCAGCTGGTTTTTTCGTGCCTACCAGGCCATTTTCTCTCTGGTATCTTCCTTAGTTTCCCACCTTGAACACAGGTGTTCTTATTCACTTACCCTTTAATTTGGGTTTTCTCCAAGTCATTTTTCTTTTCTGTTCTTTCCCACTAGCAATTCTCCTTCTAGCTTAAAAATGCAATATGACTGATTTTTAGTTAACTATTTACTTGACCTATCTTATTTTCTTAACATTCTAATTTATGTTAATCTAATGTTTTAGAACTTTTATTACTGTAGCTTTTTATTTCACTTGCTATTTTATGCTAAAAAAATAAATTCTCTTCTACATTCCTCCTTTGGGGCTTTCAAGTCCACCACCTAACCGATTCAAAGGAAAGGTGGGGATGTTGTTCAGTTCTTTTGGGAGCCCAATACGGACCCTCACAGTTCTTTAATCTTCAACACCATATCCTCTTCTGATGGAAAAGGGAGCCAAACATCTCCCCCATCAATAAACAGAGGGTAAAAGACTTCCTGGCCCTACCTAACAGTCAAAAGTAGGCCATAATCAATCATAAGTGCAGATAAAATTGAATAACAAGGGTATAACAATCCATGATGGTTACAAAGAAATACAGAAGGCTTAAAATTATAAAACAATTGTATAATAAGGGCTTTTCCTTTTGGAAATATTTTTCCCAGTGAAATAATATTTTCTTCAACCCGGGTACTTTGCCCCATCGTGAGGGTCACCTCCCGGGAAGCAGTTACTAGCACTTCCCCCAAAAGAGTTTCTTCTGGTTTAGTATCTTATCCACATTGTCATCAAGAGAATGAAAATTTTAGCTGAAGATGTCCATGGTTCAAGAACTCGGATGTACCCCTTGTTTGAAGCTCTCTAGTAAATTTAATTAGAAAAATGGCAATAAGCAGCAAACACCATTCAAGAGGTAATTCCTGTTCAAAACATGGCTCCCTTTTTCCCCAGGTTCAAGTAAAGCTAATACTAAGTATACTGGTTTTATCTTTTCTTTCTAAGATGGACTTACAGATAATGTCAGAATTTGCCCCAAATTTCCCTAAATATGGTGAAGTAACTATTTAATATATATCTAGCTCTCTATGTTAATATACAATCAGACCTGTTAATAATATTGTTGGTGGCAATACAGATGGCTAAATATCTATCTTAAAAACTCAAAAGTTCTCAATTTTGGTTGCCACCGCTATGCACAATAATAATCGAGAAAAAGTCTGTATACACCTCCCCATGCTCACATAATAACACATTCTTTCCCATAAAGTTGCCCAAATATCGCCCAGCTGGTCCAATCTTGAACCACCTTTATCAGTTTAATGCAGTTATTCTGGGGACGTAGTGCCAATCCTCCCTTTGGAAGATTTAGCACTACCTTCAAAATGCAAGTCACTGGGTCATTTCTGGGGTCACTTCAAATTTCGGGTTATCCAACTTCTCATTAAGGGTTCAAATCTTCAGAGATGTTCAGACTTCATCTGGGCTTTTAACTCAAGACTCATTCACCATTTTATGTATAAGACACTCCCTCCTTTGGGCCAAAATAATATTTCATTTCACTAATTTTTTTAAAATTCTCAAAAAACCATAATGTTAATGATTTGACCTATCACCATCAACATGAGCCAAAACGTATCATCCTATTCTAAAGATTATGGATTTCTGACCTATAGTAAAGTGTCCTATTCCCAAATACTAGTTATGATGTCCATCCCATGGCTTACTATTATTTTTTTCTTAAATAAATGTACCTAAATGTTAAGCTCTACATTTGTTGTTAATATTACAATCAATAACCTATAATATCTAAACTGGACTGACCTAACTAGCAATGGTGGAATGCCCTCAATGACAGTCACTGAACAATCTCTAATAGATCTCTAATGCTATATAAATTAAATTCTAATTAACCCCAGATTACATAATTTGGTCCTTGGGAGGTAACATTATCTCATACTAAAAGAAGGTATAAAAACACTTATCTAAAAATATCTTATTCTTAACCACTTTGAATTCATAATAATCATGTAGTATTCCCATAAATGCAAACATTCATTAAATACATTTTTTTAGGAGTCTATATTCTCTTTTACTTGCAGATAATTAGCTTTTCCTTCTACACCTTTTTATAAGTTTATGGTTCAAATACTTTTTTAAACATGTTGCTGTTTCAAAAGTGGACAGTCAAAGTGGACTTTGGCAAGAAAACAAGCTCTCGAAGTAAAAATTGACAAATTTTCTTCTCTGATAAAGATTAAAGCAGGTGTTGGGGTCCAATATCCCAAGGTAAAAGGACCACATCTTAGAGCAAAGCAGGCAGATGTCATCTATAATTTGGAATCCATGAATTTTTTGGGCTCAAACATCACCAGACAGTTGGCTCTTTGAGAGGGATCCAGATGCCTGGAACTGTAATTAAGTCTGTGTCCAGTAATAAGTTGATTGATGGCCTGATTTCGACTTGATTCCATCTCCGGTATGCTGGGTTCTCTGAGTCGATGATTAGCTTTTGCAGACCTTTATGACAGCCCAACTCTGGTTCAACTTCAAGTCTGTCATCTATGATTTACTAGGAAAAAACAGCTTTCACCTGCAGATGTAAAGACTTAAAAATGCTAATTTAAATAGTCAATATGTTAATTCTTCATTGGTAGCTATTAATGGATCCGAAAATAATATGTCATAGATCTGTTTTGTTGGGGTACCCTATTAAAAATATTGATATCAATAAAAAACATGATCATTTCAATCCAGCTGTGTCGTCTAAGTCAATTTGCCTTTAACAGTCAAAGTAAAAATTTTAAAAATTTATAAGCACAAAATTCAAGCCTTCCTTTTTAGCTGTTTGCAGTTTGGCTGTGGTTGCCCTTTCCCCTTTAAATTTAAAACATGTCCCTAGTCATTATAAAAATAAAGTCAATCTTAATATATATCAAGGAAAAATGTACTCAATAATAAATCATTGCAAAAATTGGTCCCAATAATTTGAATACTATTCAAATTATCCATTGTTCCATAATAATTGAAAAATAGCTTCAGAAATTAAAAAATTTAACAAAATTGAACATTATACAAACCTTCCCCTTATTGACACTTGTGTCAATATTCTATTATTTCTACAATTAGAGGAGATGTGGCCAAGAGGTAACTGAAACTGATCCCATTAATATAATAATTTAGTAAAGCCAAATTTTATAGCTCTCTTACAGGGAAGACAAATACGTCCAGGATAGAGAACAAACAAAAGCAAAAATGAAGGCTGAGTATTTATTTGTTAAAGTCATGCTCCGTGGAGGTTGGTGTAAAATGCAAGAAGACTTAAGCCAATTATTATAAATATAAATTTGTCTCAGTGTTTTACTCTACCCCTCCCTAAATCTACGTCCCGTGTATACCAGCAACCACCAGAGAACATCTATAGTTAGCATAGCAAGCAGAGTCAAGAAAGAAATCCACAATCTGGATGGGTAAATTCTTAATTATTTTCCCCTTTTGACATTAAATATAACAAAAAAAGTTAGGCTCATTTCTTCTCCCATGTATCTAATTATGAAGCACTGTTCAAATGTGCACTGTCCTAAAAAAATTTTTTTTACACAAGATGTTTTATATTTGAGTATATTTGGACCATATCTAAGATTAGCAAGATCTGAAGTAAAATATTTTATCCCTTCCTCAAAGTCCCTTAAATTATTTCAGGTTATTTAGGGCAAAAATAATCTTGGGACTCCATCTCTAACCCTTATAACTATATCTAAAGGTTAAAGTTTCTATACATGTTTGCCAAGTATTATTTCTTTTCTTTCTTTCTTTTCTTTCATTAATAATTATTTTATTAATTAAAGTACCACATACATTAGGATCTTAGATTTTAGAATCTTAATAAAAATGTTTCATTCAATTTTTTCAAAAAAACAAAAAATTAAAAAAAGTAAACCCTTTCATTGCTTTGTTGTGATCCAGTTTCCACTCTATTTCACATTTAAAATATCAAAAAATATTCCCCAAAAAAGGAATGAGTAAAGAAATACAATATCAAAATGCCTAAATTAAAAATGTCCCTTTTATGTATTTTTTAAAGATGCCCTCTAAAATTAGCATATTCCCCCAATATTTGAATAAAAATACTTCTTTTTTTAATCTTAAAATTTTAAACTAAGAAAAACAAATCATATTTACATACATGGTTTTTTTCCCCATAACCTTCTGCCAAAATTTGACCCACCTTCTTTCATTGTTATCTTTAAATTTTTTATTACATTTTTTTTCAAATGTTGACTCTAAAAACCATTTTTTTCTTTTAGTTAACCTTTATTCCTCTTTTATAGTATCTTGTATGGAGCACACCTGGACGGGGAAGCCACTGTTTTTTACATTACTATTTTGTTTCCCCCTTCAATTGAAAATTGTTTCATCCCCACATTGAATAAGTTCAGCACAGACTATGCACACACACAGACATTATGGCGGGGGTCCCTATAAAATACATCACTTTTTTTTTTAACTATATAATTATATTTTCCCCACAAATATATGTACAAATATATACACATAATCTTATATACCATTTTTTTATGGATTTTTTTCTTTTAGTGCTTTCCTCCCAAATTTCTTTGAAAGGCATTTTTTTTATCAAACTGAAAAACGACTCAATTGTTTTTTTAAAATTAACTTTCAAAACCCATTTAATATCAAATTCTAATTATGATCTTTTCAATTTACCCCATCTCCCCTTTTTTCCCTTTAATTTTTTTACTTTCCTCAATTATGCTTCTTGATAATTTTTTTTAATTCTCTTCTTCAAAATGAAACCCATCCAACTGAAATTTAAATCATGGTATTAAATTTATTTTTTAAAAAATCATGTCAATGAACTATTTAACTTTTCGGATATATTTTTGTAATATATTCTTTCTCTGTTTTTAAATTTTTATTAATTTTAATTGAACTACTTTAGCTTTTATATATTTTTTTGCTATAACTCCTAATAGTTACCCGTCTTGATAAAAATCTCTCAATGTATCTTTATGAAAGAAATGCTTGATTAAAAATCTCACTCACACTCGTTATGTGCTTGATTACTTTACTGTGTCTCTAGTTACCCACTATTTGGGTCTGGAGCTCATTCACATTCACACTTGTTTTCCACCTCATCAATTTTATTATTCAAATTGAACACAAAATCAGTTTCATCCATTTTTAGTCAAATGCTCTTAATTGTATTTTTCTTTTCTTTATATACATACTTTGCAATTTAGCTGCCTCATATAGCGCTGCATTTCATGCTCAAGTTGCTCTAAAGAGGACTTTTATGAGGTTCCCTCTAAACAGGTGTAGGCATTGGTCGACCAGTAAGCATTTCATGTGGTGTTAGATACGTCCACTCTGTTAGTCTGCGAACGATACATATAAAGTAATTTACCAATTAAGGCCAGTGTCTCAGACCTTAGCTATTTTATTTTTAGGATTCCATTCACTTTTTCTTCATGGTGGGGTGGTACAAAAGCCAAGTCTTTGTTTTATTCCACTACTCCGACCTGCGCTGCCTTTGAGCTGATTTGATTTTTTGTTCTTTTAGTTCGTCCTGTCCCATTTGTTTTCCTAATTCTTCCTCATTTCTCATCAGTTATTTGTCCTTTAAATTCTACTTTTCCTTCTATCAATGGGAACTCATATGATATATACTGCGGTGGTGTGACGGGATCTTATTCTCTACCCTCTCTGTCAGTAAAGCACCGATTCATTCTTTCTAGTGTGATGCGTCTTTTATTGCTTCCCCATAACATTTGCTTATGTTTAGTTCGCTTTCCTCTTATTTCTCTTTTTTGCTCACCTCTTTGGTTTTATATTTTTTTTATGTGCTCTATCATTTCTTGCACAATCCCAGATTAAATTAACCTTTTGGGGCCAGCGGTCTTTAAAACTTCTTGTTCTCTTATGCCATTTTGAGATAATTTTTCAATGAGTTCTTTGTGGAGGATCTTTCGCCCAATATATCCACAACTCGTTGACATCCATTCAATTCCCTGCAGCTGTGGGCTTTCTACCGCTAATCTTAAATTCGCATCTCTACTTAAATTAGGTTTGACCACAACTTGTATCCTCCGTAAAATATTTTTCTCCACAAGCGTCTTTGAACAGTATACAAAATCAAAATTATATATCTAAATAATATCCTCTTTTTCTATTCCTTACTGAGTGTCTTAGCTCTACTCTTCCTCCCACAGGGTGAAATTTATTTACAGCTTATTGTACATGCAGGTTTTTTCTATGTTCTCTAAATCAATATAGTCTATTTTGCACATAAAAAGTTATACACACTTATATATATATATACTTTGTTCATTCCCTAAAATCCACACTCGCTACTCAATCACACTTTTTAGCACCTAGGTGCTAATCCCTAGTACCCTATTTTTGCCCTATACTAGTTTTGACCTTTGTGCCATACATTCTTCTTCAGTCTGCACCTGTTTGCTTCATTTACAGGTCGCTTTTTAAAGGCTCCAAGCATTCTCGCACCTGACGTGCTTCTACAATTGCATAGCGCTTTTAAAAGCGCTTCATACACACAGCACTTGCATGCCTTCCTAACCTATCAAAAGAGAAATCATAAAGTAAAATAAAGTTCTAATTCCCTTATCTGTCCGTAGTACTAGCACACTTAATCCACCTGTTACCACACAGATCCCTTCCACCAGCTCTCTATACAAACTTGAATCTTGAAACTTGAGTGTTTATCCAACAGGAATTTCTGCCTACACGTTGGCCAATCCCCGTCTCTAATCTGGGGCGGCAACTATAGGTCTTCAATCGCACCTGAATCAGCTCTTTTACTGGGGCACAATCAGAAGGAACTGTTGGCACTGGTATGCCGTCAGCTTTCCCAAAAAATGGCTCCCCATCGTAAATGGCTTGCAGACAGATGGACACACCTTCCCGCTCATGTTCTACTAGCACTCAAACAGCTTGCAGACAGATGGTCATGCCTTCCCGTTCACGTTTTTCTGGCCCCAAAAATGGTTTGCAGACGGATGGCTATGCCTTCCCGCTCACGTTCCCTGGCACTCAAATGGCTTGCAGACGGATGGCTGTGCCTTCTTGCTCACGTTCCACTGAGAGCATATACAGCCACAGCAAGGGGTGCTAATTCAGGAATTCCACACCCATCTATACACAATTCACCGTTGTTACGGCAACCTTAGTATTTGATGGGATTTCCAACGCTACCCGTTACAATGCAGCTCCCGACTCGACTGGGTCGAAGCACTCCCGACTCACTTGGGCCGGAGCTTCTTAGATACTGCACCATGCAGCCCTCCGTCTCACCTAGGATCGGAGCGTCCTATTTACTGCACTCTCATTGATACACACGCATTCATATTAGCTGTACAGTCTTCACACATTCCATTTAAGTCTGTCTGCTCAGCCCTTATTCCTACCTGTTCGTTTTAGAAAGGCCAAATGCTGCTCGTCTCCGTTGGAGGGGCGGATGCTCTCTGAAACTATCGCTTACCTTTTAGGCGGCCACCATCTGTGTCCGTTTCAGTAGAGCATCGTCCCTCTTGGCTGGATCGTGCAGTTGACCTGTATTTCCTCACATCGGGATCGCCAATATGTCGTGGCAAAAAATTCCTCACCAGAAGGCTTTTTACCTGAAAATGGAGGCTATTAGGACTCGAGATACACAGACAGAGTTTTAAAGCTGTATTGCAATAAAACAACACAAATAATAACACAAACTCAACCCAATATGGCCAATTTGAGCTGAGCCCCGAACAGTTCAAAACCCAAAACTTATATATCATTTCTTATCACTTTGACCTCGTTCAATTAGCTCATTCTGTCACCTATTCTTACTGTCCATTGTTTATCTTTAGTTTCTGTTTTTGCTTATTTCTGATTGGTCTTTGGCTAGGCAGATGTTTTCCTTTTCCCATATTTGGACTTTTATGAGTTGTCATTCCTTTTCTAAGCCTTTCAAGCTTATTTATAATTTGGATTGAAGCTAAATTTAGTAATTGAATGAAATATTTTATATCATTTTATTTAATCTGATTATATGTTTTTTCATGCATTACATCATTGTGATCTCGCTTAAGTAGATCTAATTATTCTTCTTTTGCTGATTCACCAATCCAGCTGAGTATCTAGGTTTCTTCATGCATTTCTCATTGTATCGTCCTTATAGCTTCAGCCTTGAAACAGGTGTTCTATTCACCTACCCTGTTCTAAGTTGGTTTCTCCAAGTCATTTTGTTCTTTTCTGTCTGTTCCCACACTAGCATTCCTTGCTTCCAAGCTTGAAAAAAATGAATTACTGATTTTAGTCTAATTGGTTTCTCAAGCTTTGTTCTTTTTCTTTTCTTTCCACTAGCAATTTCTTAGAAGCTTTTAATTGCTTTGTATGGCTTTTTATGTTAATTTGCTATTTTATGCTAATAAAAAATTTTCTTTTCTACAAAATTCTTTGTTAGTTGTGGTAATTATAGTCAAAGACACATGATATTCTATATGGTGTTCCACAAGGCTCTATCCTGGTCTGCTGCTCTTTTGATTTTCATGCTTCCATTAGGCCAGATTATCTTGGGCATAACCTGAGCTATCACAGCTATGCTGATGACACACAACTGTATTCTTAATTTACTGACACAATGTTTTACTTGTGTTTCTGAATGGATGAGTAGTCATTTTCTCAAACTAAATAAGGAGAAAACAGAAATTTTAGTGATTGGTAAAAATGGATATAATGAGGCTATTAGAAATAAAGTTGATGCATTAGCATTAAAAGTCAAGACAGAGGTAAAGAATTTAGGGTAACTATTGACTCTGACTTGAATTTTTTAAAACACATATTAATCAGATTACAAGGACAGCATTTTTTCAGTTAAGAAATATAGCAAAGTTAGATCTCTTATAACATTGCAAGATCCTGAGAAATTAATTTACGCTTTTATTTTCAGTCAGCTAGATTACTGTAATGTACTCCTTTCAGGACTACCCAAAAAAGACATCAATCAATTACAACTAGGGCAGAATGCAGCTACTAGAATCTTAACTAGGAAAAGAAAATCCAAGCATATCTCTCCAGTTTTGATTTCACTACATTGGTTTCCTGTGTCATTTAGAAATGACTTTATAATACTGCTTATGGTTTACAAAGCCTTAAATAACCTCGCTCCATCCTATATTTCAGAACATCTTTCACCTTACACTCTAAATCGTAACCTTAGACCTTCAAATGAGTGTCTGCTTATTAGTCCAAGAGCTAAACTTAAAATTAGTGGTGAGACAACCTTCTGCTGTTATGCAACCAAAATGTGGAATAGCTTATTAACAGGAATTCACCAGGCTAATGCAGTGGAGCACTTTAAAAAACTGCTAAAAACACATTACTTTAACATGGTTTTCTCATAGCTTCATTTTAGTTTAATCCTGATGCTCTATATATTCAATTTATTATTATATCATTATGGTGGCTCTGAAATCAGTTTTCTGTGGTGCGATATGTGCCACCACCACCTAATCAAAAGTGCTGTGATGTCCCTACATTGATGGATTAAAGGCCAGAAGTCCACATGCCGGTCATCATCAAGTTCTTCCATGTGAACCCTGAATACAATGAGGACTGATTGTGAGGTCATTTATGTTAGGTAGAATGCCTAGAGGGACCTGGAGGTCTTTGGCATAAGAACCCCTGCAGATTTTTTTTTCTCCAGCCATCTGAAGTTTTTTTTTTTTTTTGTCTTTTTCTGTCCTCCTTACTTTCATTCTATGTTGATTAGTGTTCCCTAATTTTATTTTCTTATTTATTTTGTCTTTTTTCTCTTTTTATCATGTAAAGCACTTTGAGCTACATCATTTGTATGAAAATGTACTATATAAATAAATGTTGTTGTTGTAGCTAATATTTTTGTTTTTCTTAGCTTTGGGTTCTCTTCTCTTTTTGATGATTTTCACAAGTTGTTTTGACACCGGTTTGCTTTCTTTTCTTTTGTTTTGGCAGTCTCTTTTGACATTCATCTATAACAACTTTCTTAACTTCATTCCATACTTCCCCTGGTGCTCTGTCAATGAGGTCCAGGGCTTCAGCAATTCCTGATATTCTCCTTCAAGGAAGGTATATATCTAAGATTGTATTGTAGAAACTGGGAGACTGTCCTCTTCTTTTTAGCTTAACTTTGAGCTTGCACATGAGAAATTTCCCATGATCTGTTCCACATTCACCACCTGGCCATGTCTTTAATTTTTCTTTCCTGTGTTTCTTCACCGCCTTTTAGTAATAATATAGTCAATTTGATTTCTATATTTTCTACCTGGTGATGTCCATATATAGAGGGGTTGTTTTAGTTGTTTTTAAGACAGTGTCAGCTATAAAGAAACCTGTGTGTGACAGAAATTAATAAATCTGTCATTTCATTTTCTAAACCATAGATTCCAACTATGTTTTTCCAATTTTGTTTCCAACTTTGGCATTCCAATCACAAGCAGCAAATCTTGCTTGCATATACTGTCCTTTTCAAATAGAACTTCATCAAAAAAATCATCAGCCTCCTGTTCATCTGCATCAATGGTTGGAGCATAAATTTGAATGATCTTCATATTAATGTGTTGCCAACAAAGTGTAATCTGTATTATTTGGTCATTAATTCAATTGTAACCTAGGACAGTTCCTGCTGTACCTTCCCTAAGTATAATACTATTTCTTCAAAAAAATGTTTTTTCCTGAATAATAAACAGTGTAATCTTCTGACTCAAGTGTCCGATTTCAGTCCCTCTCAATTCGCTGATGCCTAAGATGTCAATTTGTAGTCATTCCATTTCATCTGTCCTGTGTTCATGCTTCTTAAATTCCATGTTCTTACTGTAATTCTATCTTTATAGCTTCAGATTTTTCTGAATGGTAACCTCAACATCCAGACATCCAGAAGGCTTCAATCTAACCATGTCATAAAAGCCTTTAGTACTCTGAACAATTTTCAGCCCTTCTTCAGTAGCATGTTGAATACCATCTGACCTGAGGGGCCAGCCCATCAGCTGTTATTTTATTGTATTATATTTTATATCCATGTGGTTTACTTGGTAAAAAAATACAGGTGTGGTTTACCATGGTCTTCTGCACGATATGAACTTTTGGCTTTGCCATTGTCCCTAAAGTGTATCCAGCATCTTCCTATAACACTGCTACCCAATACAGGTACCTGCTGGTTTTAGCAGGGCAGCTGGGATGACCTTCATGCCTTGGGTGACCTTGTTAGAAGTATATACTCTCCACATACACTCCCAGTCGCTCATCCCTCTGAGGAACACCAAGAGCCATGATGAAGCTGCACAAAAGGACTCTGGGGAGTTAACTGCAAATTACATTTTTCAAATAAGATATTAACTCCTGACGAAAGGTGTGGCAAGGGCTGATGATGTATGAATATTAAGATGTGGTAACACTTGGTCACTTTCTATTTAGTGTTAAAAGCATTGCAGTGCATATCTTTGTCCTAATGTAGTCCATGTCAAAAAAGTTAAACTCTAACTGATAAGAATTTCAAATAATGTGAAAATTCAACCAAACAGTAGCCTTTTAGAGATAGTTTGATCTATAAGCATCTTGCCTGAAGAAGGGGCCTTAGTTGCTTGAAGCTTGCATATTGTAATCTTTTAGTTAGCCAATAAAAGGTGTCATTTTGCTTGACTTCTCACTACATTCATAATAGCTAACTTGGTAAAACACCCTAGTAAAATCTACAAGCAATTATTAAAAAAATAAACCACTCATTTTGCAGGATT
>NW_024384153.1:0-19441 GCF_016835505.1 Polypterus senegalus
ACTCTTGGGAAAAACGTTTAAAAGATGAATTCCCCAGTACCTTTATGGTTAAGAACTGTTTGGATGGTTTCCCAACTGTTTTTAAATTGCACTTCAACATCTCATACTCACTTTTTGAAATCCCCATTGACTTGCATTGGGCCAAAACTGAAGTTGGGAAACTCAATGAGTCTGTTGTGAAACCACTTGAAACACATCTGCTACATAGTTTTTTACAGAAATGAACTGTTTTGAACAGTTTCCTGGTGGAAAACAAGCCTTTACACATGTGTACACAAAGTGATTTTCAGGCCCTGAAAGCGTTATGGTGAATTCAAGTTACCTTCAAATCAAACTCTGTGGAAAGTCAAAAATACTCTGGTAAAAGCAGTTCTAAATGATGAATTCCCCAGTACCTTTATGGTTTAGAACTGTTTGGATGGTTTCCAACTGTTTTTCAAAGTGCACTTCAACATCTCATTCTCACTTTTTGAAATCCCCATTGACTTGCATTGGGCCAAAACTGAAGTTGAGTGAAACTCAATGAGTCTGTTGTGAAACCACTTGAAACACATCTGCGACATAGTTTTTTACAGAAATGAACTGTTTTGAACAGTTTCCTGGTGGAAAAAAAAGCCTTTACACATGTGTACACAAAGTGATTTTCAGGCCCTGAAACGCGTTATGGTGAATTCAACACCTTCAAATCAAACTCTGTGGAAAGTCAAAATACTCTGGTAAAAGCAGTTCTAAATGATGAATTCCCCAGTACCTTTATGGTTAAGAACTGTTTGGATGGTTTCCCAACTGTTTTCAAAGTGCACTTCAACATCTCATACTCACTTTTTGAAATCCCCATTGACTTGCATTGGGCCAAAACTGAAGTTGAGTGAAACTCAATGAGTCTGTTGTGAAACCACTTGAAACACATCTGTGACATAGTTTTTTACAGAAATGAACTGTTTTGAACAGTTTCCTGGTGGAAAACAAGCCTTTACACATGTGTACACAAAGTGATTTTCAGGCCCTGAAACGCGTTATGGTGAATTCAAGTTACCTTCAAGTCTAAGTCTGTGGAAAGTCAAAATACTCTGTTCAAAGCAGTTCTAAATGAATGAATTCCCCAATACCTTTAGGTTAAGAACTGTTGGATTGTTTCCCAACTGTTTTTCAAAGTGCACTTCAACATCTCATACACACTTTTGAAATCATTGACTTGCATTGGGCCAAAACTGAAGTTGAAAGAAACTCAATGAGTCTGTTGTGAAACCATTATGAACACATCTGCGACATAGTTTATACAGAAATGAACTATTTGAACAGTTCCTGGTGGAAAATAAGCTTTAAAATTGTTACCAAAGTGATTTTCAGGCCGAAACGCGTTGTGGTGAATTCAAGTTACCTTCAAATCAAACTCTGTGGAAAGTCAAAATACTCTTGTAAAAGCAGTTCTAAATGATGAATTCCCCAGTACCTTTATGGTTAGAACTGTTTGGATGGTTCCCTACTGTTTTCAAAGTGCACTTCAACATCTCATACTCACTTTTAAATCCCCATTGACTTCATTGGGCCAAAACTGAAGTTGGTAAACTCAATGAGTCTTTGTGAAACCACTTGAAACATCTGCGACATAGTTTTTTACAGAAATGAACTGTTTGAACAGTTTCTGGTGGAAAACAAGCCTTTACCATTGTACACAAAGTGATTTTCAGGCCTAAAGCGTTATGGTGAATTCAAGGGTTTCCTTCAAAACAAACTCTGTGGAAATCAAAATACTCTGGTAAAAGCAGTTCTAAATGATAGAAATTTCCAGACCTTCATGGTTAAGAACTGTTTGGATGGTTTCCCAACTGTTTTTCAAAGTGCACTTCAACATCTCATATTCACTTTTGAAATCCCATTGACTTGCATTGGCCAAAACTGAAGTTAGTGAATCTCAATGAGTCTGTTGTGAAACCACTTGAAACACATCTGTGACATAGTTTTTTACAGAAATGAACTGTTTGAACAGTTTCCTGGTGGAAAACAAGCCTTTAACATGTGTACACAAAGTGATTTTCAGGCCCTGAAACGTATGGTGAATTCAAGTTACCTTCAAATCAATCTGTGGAAAGTAAAAATGAAAAGCAGTTCTAAATGATGAACCCCAGTACCTTTATGGTTAAGAACTGTTTGATGGTTTCCAACGTTTTCAAAGTGCACTTCAACATCTCATATTCACTTCTTTGAAATCATTGACTTGCATATGGGCCAAACTGAAGTTGAGTGAATCTCAATGAGTCTGCTTTGAAACTTGAAACACATCTGAATAGTTTTTACAGAAATGAACTGTTTAACATTATCTCCTTTTGGGAAAAACCCCTTTCATTGGGCCAAATAAAGTGATTTGAGCCCTGAAACTGAGTTATGGTGAATTCAAGTTACCTTCAACAAACTCTGTGGAAGTCAAAATTTCTGGTAAAGCAGTTCTAAATGAATTCCCATCCTTTATGGTTAAGAACTGTTTGATGGTTCCCAACTGTTTTCAAAGTGCACTTAACATCTATCCCTTTTTAAATCCCCTTTGACTTGCATTGAGCAACTGAAGTTGAGTGAAACTCGATGAGTCTGTTGTGAAACCACTTGAAACATCTGTAATAGTTTTACAGAAATGAACTGTTTTGAACAGTTTCTGGTGGAAAACAAGCCTTTACACATGGTAACAAGTGTTTAGGCCCTGAAACGCTGTTGAATTCAAGTTACCTTCCAGTTAAGTCTGTAGAAAGTAAAACTTGGTCAAAGCAGTTCTAAAATGATGAATTCCCCAGTACCTATGGTTAAACTGTTGATGGCTCATGTTTCAAGTGCACTTCAACTATCTTACATTTTGATTCCCAAAAAAAAAGTTGGGAAATCAAAATTTTTGAAACCCCTTTAAAAACCAATATTTTTGAAAAAACTGTTTTTAAAGTTTCCTGGTAAATCCCACATTTACCAAATTTTTACCCGGGAAAAGGTTTTAAATTTGTTACCTTTAAAAAAACTTGTGGAAACAAAAAGGAAAAAGTTTAAAGATGAATTTAAATTTTGGTTTAAAATTTTTTGGGTTTTCCCAAGTTTTTTTTGGGGCCCCAAATTTAAATTTTTAAACCCCCCTTACTTCAACCAAATGGGAGTAAACGAAGGTCTTTGTGAAACCATTAAACAATTTAATGTTTTTTTTCAAAAAAATTTTTAAATTTTAAAAAATTTTTTAAAATTTTTAACAAAAGATTTTTTGGCCCAAAAAAAGGGGGTTAAGATTTAAAAAAAACCGGGAACAAAAAGTAAAAGGTTTTTTAAAATGATGTTCCCCTTTTTTGGAAATTTTTGGGTTTTCCTGTTTTTAAAACCTTAACAAATTTTTTTTTAAATCCCCCTTATTTATTTAAAAAAAAATTAAAAATCAATGAGTTTTTGGAAAACCTTTTAAAAAATTTTGTTTTTAAAAGTAATTTTTAACATTTCCTTGAAAAAATTTCAGGCAAAATGTTTTTGGCTAAAGTCGGGAATTAAACCTTAACTAAGCTGTAAAACAAAATACCCGGTAAAAAAGTTCTTTTGAACCCCCCCTTTATGTTAAAATTTTTTTTTTCCCCAAGTTTTGTGTTCAAACTCAACTACTTTTGAAATCCCCCCCACTTCTTGGGAAAAGAAATTTGAAATCAATACTTTTGAAAACTTTTTAAAAATTTTAATGTTTTTAAAAAAAAAATTTTTTCATTTCCTTGGGAAAACCCTTTCATTTTAACCCCAAATGATTTTTGGCCCAAAGCTTTGGGAACAATTACCCCAAAACCCAAATTTTAAAGAAAAACTTTCAGTTTTGTGAATTCCCCCTCCATGGGTTTAAAATGTTTAGGCCCAAGTTTTTAAAATTCCCAACTCCTCCACTTTTTGAATCCCCCCCACTTGTTTGGGAAAAAAGAATTATAAAATGGGGTTGTTTAAAAATTAAACACTCCTCATATTTTTTGAAATCTTTTTAAAATTTCCTGGGGAAAAAAGTTTAAATTTGGGGTTTCCCCAAAACCCAAAAGGGGTTTTTAATTACCTTAAACAAATCTTGGAAACAAAACTTTAACAGTTTAAAAAATGTTTTCCCTTTTTTGGAAACGTTTTGGTTTCCCCCTTTAAAAAACCCAAATCTTACACTTTTAAACCCCGACTTATTGGGAAAACTGGTTGGTGGCCAATGGGTTTTTTGCCCCTTAAACCATCCATTTTTTTACAAAAAAAACTGTTTTGAAATTTTTTTTTTTTTTTTTTTTTTTTTTTTTTTTTTTTTTTTTTTTTTTTTTTTTTTTTTTTTTTTTTTTTTTTTTTTTTTTTTTTTTTTTTTTTTTTTTTTTTTTTTTTTTTTTTTTTTTTTTTTTTTTTTTTTTTTTTTTTTTTTTTTTTTTTTTTTTTTTTTAAGTCTGTTGGGAAACCACTTTTAAACACATCGCTAATAGTTTTATACAGAAATGAACTGTTTGAACAGTTTCCTGGTGTAAACAAGCCTTTACACAGGTGTACACAAAGTGATTTTCAGCCCGAAACGCTTGGTGAATTCAAGTTACCTTCAAGTCTAAGTCTGTGGAAAGTCAAATACTCTGGTAAAGCAGTTCTAAATGATGAATTTCAGACCTTTATGGTTAAGAACTGTTTGGGTTGTTTCCCCAAATGTTTTTCAAAGTGCACTTCAACATCTCATACTCACTTTTTTTAAACCCCCATTGACTTGCATTGGGCCAAAACTGAAGTTGGGGTGAAACTCAATGAGTCTGTTGTGAAACCACTTTAAACACATTCACATAGTTTTTTACAGAAATGAACTGTTTGAACAGTTTCCTGGTGGAAATCAAGCCTTTACAATGTGTAAACAAAGTGATTTTCAGGCCCTGAAAGTATTATGGTGAATTCAAGTTTCCTTCAAATCAAACTCTGTGGAAAGTCAAAATACTCTGTAAAAAGCAGTTCTAAATGATGAATTCCCAGTACCTTTATGGTTAAGAACTGTTTGGATGGTTTCCAACTGTTGTTTAAATTGCACTTCAACATCTCATACTCACTTTTTGAAATCCCCATTGACTTGCATTGGGCCAAAACTGAAGTTGAGTGAAACGCAATGAGTCTGTTGTGAAACCACTTGAAACACATCTGCTACATAGTTTTTTACAGAAATGAACTGTTTTGAACAGTTTCCTGGTGGAAAACAAGCCTTTACACATGTGTACACAAAGTGATTTTCAGGCCCTGAAACGGCTATAGGTGAATTCAAGTTACCTTCAAATGAAACTCTGTGGAAAGTCAAAAAACTCTGGTAAAAGCAGTTCTAAATGATGAATTCCCAGTACCTTTTTGGTTTAGGGAAATGTTTGGGTGGTTTCCCCCAAATGTTTTTCAAAGTGCACTTAACATCTCCCTACTCACTTTTTGAAATCCCCATTGACTTGCATTGGGCCAAAACTGAAGTTGAGTGAAACTCAATGAGTCTGTTGTGAAACCACTTGAAACACATCTGCGACATAGTTTTATACAGAAATGAACTGTTTTGAACAGTTTCCTGGTGGGAAACAAGCCTTTACACATGTGTACACAAAGTGATTTTCAGGCCTGAAACGGGTATGTGAATTCAAGTTACCTTTAAGTCTAAGTCTGTGGGGAAAATCAAAATACTCTGGTAAAAGCAGTTCTAAATGATGAATTCCCCAGTACCTTTATGGTTAAGAACTGTTTGGATTGTTTCCAACTGTTTTTCAAAGTGCACTTCCCAACATCCTCATACTCACTTTTTGAAATCCCCATTGACTTGCATTGGGCCAAAACTGAAGTTGAGTGAAACTCAATGAGTCTGTTGTGAAACCACTTTAAACACATCTGCGACATAGTTTTTTACAGAAATGAACTGTTTTGAACAGTTTCCTGGTGGAAATCAAGCCTTTACACATGTGTACACAAAGTGATTTTCAGGCCCTGAAACGCGTTATGGTGAATTCAAGTTACCTTCAAATCAAACTCTGTGGAAAGTCAAAATACTCTGGTAAAAACAGTTCTAAATGATGAATTCCCCAGTACCCTTTATGGTTTAGAACTGTTTGGATGGTTTCCCAACTGTTTTTCAAAGTGCACTTCAACATCTCATATTCACTTTTGAAATCCCCATTGACTTGCATTGGGCCAAAACTGAAGTTGAGTGAAACTCAATGAGTCTGTTGAAACCACTTGAAACACATCTGCGACATAGTTTTTTACAGAAATGAACTGTTTTGAACAGTTTCCTGGTGGAAAACAAGCCTTTACACATGTGTACACAAAGTGATTTTCAGGCCCTGAAACGCGTTATGGTGAATTCAAGTTACTTCAAATCAAACTCTGTGGAAAGTCAAAATACTCTGGTAAAAGCAGTTCTAAATGATGAATTCCCCAGTACCTTTATGGTTAAGAACTGTTTGGATGGTTTCCCAACTGTTTTTCAAAGTGCACTTCAACATCTCATATTCACTTTTTGAAATCCCCATTGACTTGCATTTGGCCAAAACTGAAGTTGAGTGAAACTCAATGAGTCTTTTGTGAAACCACTTGAAACACATCTGCGAGCATAGTTTTTACAGAAATGAACTGTTTTGAACAGTTTCCTGGTGGAAAACAAGCCTTTACATTGTGTACACAAGTGATTTCAGGCCCTGAAGCGCTATGGTGAATTCAGTTACCTTCAAATCAAACTCTGTGGAAAGTCAAATACTCTGGTAAAAGCAGTTCTAAATGATGAATTCCCAGTACCTTTATCGTTAAGAACTGTTTGGATGGTTTCCCAACTGTTTTCAAAGTGCACTTCAACATCTCATACTCACTTTTTGAAATCCCATTGACTTGCATTGGGCCAAAACTGAAGTTGAGTGAAACTCAATGAGTCTTGTTGTGTGCCCAGGGATGCCGGGGCCATGACCGGCGGGGACGCCAGGGAGGGCCCGGAAGAGGTCAGACCCTGCCTGGACCACGTGGGGTTCGCCTTTCCCGGGTTGCTTTGGGAGCCCGGGTCAGGGGCTTGGGAAGCTTTTCCCCCTGTAGGGGCCGTGGCCACCGCGCCAGGGGCGCCCAATGCCTTGGGACTTGTTTCCCGCACTCCTGCCACACCAGGAAGTGCGGGGGGAAGTATGACCTGCGCCCGGGAGCGCGGGAGGACAGCGGCATTTCGCCACCCCTTGCGTGGCCAGAAGATTGCGGGAACACCTGGGGCTCATCCGGGTCCCCCCCATAGGGCCGTCTCGTCATTCAGAGCTGAGTGGGTGGAAGGAGGACAAGCAGGGGAAAGGGCGGACCCGAAGAAGGCATTGTGGCCAGGACATTGAGTATTTGGGTTTTTGTGCCGTGACTAGGTCTTTGTGACCAGTGAACTGGCCCTTTGTGACCAATGGACTGGGGGTCTTGGTGACCATAATAATTGTAAATATTTTGTAAATAAGCGTGTGGTGGTGTGATAACAACATGTCCGCCTTCTGTCCCCGGGTGCCGTTCACATCTGGGTAGTCGGCGGGATGCTCCGCCTGTTTCAAGGGGGAACCTGTTATTAAACAATTTGTTGTGGCGACCGGTGCAGCAGGGGCCCCCACCCGATCCCGCGGTGCTGCGTGCACACAGCCGGGGGGTCGCGGGAGGCCGTTATTCCCAAGGGCGGCGGCGTGCATTGGAGGGTCAGCGGGCCCTACGATCAGCGCCGTTCTGGAGGCGCCGGGACGGCAGGCGTCCAGAGAGCCACGCCGAGGCGTTTCCTCGGTTTGGGCCCGGGACCGGGGAGGTGATTTCCCCTCCCTCTCGCCCCCCGGGCGGGCGGGCGTTATTTTTTTTCCAGGCGGGGCCCTCCGGACCCAGCGTCAGTGGCGGGCGCATGTCTGGTCCGCGGGGCTCCGGCAGTGTGGCGGCAACCGGGACTGCGGAGGAAGGGGCGCTGCAGCTCGAGGTGGAAACAGCAAAGGCTGCCGCAAGCCGTCGCCGCCGCGAAGGAGAGCCAAGATGGCGCGGACCGGGTCCTCCCCTGACAGGCCTTGCATTGGGCGGTGTGTCTTGTGTGCCCGCCGATGACTGCAAGAGGCGGGACCAAGGAATATCCATCACGGGCAGGGGGACCCGGGGGGCCGGAGGAGAGGCCCACAGGAAGTGGCGCGTCGAGGCCGACAGTCAGGTAGGCTCAGCGTGGTTAACTTCCCTGTCTTTGCGGCTGCTTTGGCGGAGCTGGAAGCGCCCTTCACCGCCCGGGCAGCGTGTTTTGCAGGTGCATGTGCCCTCCGGGCTGAGGTGCTGGTGACTGGAGAGGAAGGCGGCGGGCTGAGAACTTTCAATCGACAACGGGGCCGGCGCTGGAATCCCCAGCGGAAAGATGCGGGCCCCGGTGAGTACAGCCGACTCCATGCATAGGGGGGGGCTGCTAAAAAAGGCTGTGATGACAATGATCAGTTCGAGTAAGCAGCCCCCGACGGAGGCCGGCGCCGACAACTATCGTTTGGCCGAGGGGAGTCGAGGGGCGGAAGGGAACCGCGGCTGCTAATTTGCCGGGTCCTAGCCCCCTCGCCCGAGTGGCTGCGGTCTTCCGCCCGCGCTAGGGGGGCCAGGCAGGACAAAAGGCGCCTTTTATTCCATAAGGTCTCAAACCGTCATGGCGTCCCAGAGTGAAAGGAGGAATAAGAGGCTGGGTGCGATTCCCCCCGATATTCGGGCCCCAGCGGGAAAGGGGCTCGTGTTGATTAATACGCCCCCCATATCAAAGGGCGTCAAAATAAAAGGGAGGTTTAAAGAGGCTGGGTCCCGATTCCTCCAAAAAGGTGAGGACGTTGCGGGGTGCGCGTGCGGGGCTGCCCTCTGGGAGAGCAGGGGGGAATCCCCTGAGGCCAGCGGAGAAGGGCGGTGCGCGGATTCCATCGCCGAGGGCCCACGGAGCCGCGGAGAGGTGCCAATCAGGCAAGTGCGGGGGTGCGGTTGGAGAGCGCTGCGTGCTAGCCTGAGCTGGGTGCTGGCAGCGGTTCTCCCCCTGTATTCTCTTTTGTAGGGCCGGACCCAGGCGAGCTGAAGGAACCCTTGTGGGCGGAACAGCCCTCTGATGTGGGCCGTCTGCAGAATGATCTTTTGGCCGGTGCGGGGGGCTCACCTGGAGGACCCAAAGCGGGAGGAGTGGCTCAGAACAAAGGGCGTGGAGGTCCCGGGGGTGCCTACCGGGGAGGCCCGGGGTCCCGGTAAAGGGGAGCACACCTGTGCGGCGCAGGGATCACCATGGGTTGGTGCTTGGATTGTTCTCCCCCCCTGTCCCTACTAGGAGTGCGGGCGGACCCGGCTATCCTCAGTGGGACCCGTTTGGGCTCTGCCCCTCGGCGGGGGCTCTTACCCGCAGTGGTCTGCTGGCTGTGGGGCACTGTCAGGGATCCAGGGGCCATGACCCGGGCCGGGCGCCAGGAGGGACGGAAGAGGGGCAGGCCTGCCTGGACCACTGGGGTTCGCCTTCCGGTTGCCCTTGGGAGCCAGGTCCAAGGGCTTGGAAGCTCTTCCCTGAGGGGCCGTGGCCACCGCCAGGGCGCCCAATGCCTTGGGGACTTGTTTCCCCAGCACTCCTGCCCCCGGAAGTGCTGGGGGAAGGTGACGGCGCCGAGGAGAGCAGCGGAGGACAGCCGGGATTTCCGCCACACTTGGGTGGCCAGAAGATTGCCGGAACACCTGGGGCTCATCGGGTCCTCCATAAAGGGCCCTCTCCCTCATTTCAGAGCTGGGTCGGTGGAAGGAGGGCCAAGCAGTGGAGGTGGGGCCCGAAGAAAGGCATTGTGGCCAGGACATTGAGTATTTGGGGTTTTGTGCCCGTGACTAGGTCTTTGTGACCAGTGAACTGGGGTCTTTGTGACCAATGGACTGGGGGCTTGGTGACCATAATAATTGTAAATATTTTGTAAATAAGCGTGTGGTGGTGTGATAACAACATGTCCGCCTGTCTGTGCCCCGGGTGCCGTTCACATGTGAAACCACTTGAAACACATCTGCGACATAGTTTTTTACAGAAATGAACTGTTTTTAACAGTTTCCTGTGAAATCAAGCCTTTACACATGTGTCACAAAGTGATTTTCAGGCCCTGAACGCGTTATGGTGAATTCAAGTTACATTCAAATCAAACTCTGTGGAAAGTCAAAATACTCTGGTAAAAGCAGTTCTAAATGATGAATTCCCCAAATACCTTTATGTTAAGAACTGTTTGGATGGTTTCCCAACTGTTGTTTAAAGTGCACTTCAACATCTCATACTCACTTTTTGAAATCCCTATTGACTTGCACTGGGCCAAAACTGAAGTTGAGTGAAACTCAATGAGTCTGTTGTGAAACCACTTGAAACACATCTGCTACATAGTTTTTTACAGAAATGAACTGTTTTGAACAGTTTCCTGGTGGAAAACAAGCCTTTACACATGTGTAAAACAAAGTGATTTCAGGCCCTGAAACGCGTATGGGAATTCAAGTTACCTTCAAATCAAACTCTGTGGAAAGTCAAAATACTCTGGTAAAACAGTTCTAAATGATGAATTCCCATTTCCTTTATGGTTAAAAACTGTTTGGATGGTTTTTCCCCAAATGTTTTTCAAAGTGCACTTCAACATCTCCTACTCACTTTTGAAATCCCCATTGACTTGCTTGGGCCAAAACTGAAGTTGAGTGAAACTCAATGAGTCTGTTGTGAAACCAATTGAAACACATCTGCTACATAGTTTTTTACAGAAATGAACTGTTTTGAACAGTTTCCTGGTGGAAAACAAGCCTTTCACATGTGTACAAAGTGATTTTCAGGCCCTGAAACAGCGTTATGGTGAATTCAAGTTACCTTTCAAATCAAACTCTGTGGAAAGTCAAAATACTCTGGTAAAAGCAGTTCTAAATGATGATCCCCAGTACCTTTTTTGGTTAAGAACTGTTTGGATGGTTTCCCAACTGTTTTTCAAAGTGCACTTCAACATCTCATATTCACTTTTTGAAATCCCCATTGACTTGCATTGGGCCAAAACTGAAGTTGAGTGAAACTCAATGAGTCTGTTGTGAAACCACTTGAAACACATCTGCGACATAGTTTTTACAGAAATGAACTGTTTGAACAGTTTCCTGGTTGAAAACAAGCCTTTAAAATTGTACACAAAAGTGATTTTCAGGCCCAAAGCGTTATGGTGAATTCAAGTTACCTTCAAATCAAACTCTGTGGAAAGTCAAATACTCTGGTAAAAGCAGTTCTAAATGATGAATTCCCCAGTACCTTTATGGTTAAGAACTGTTTGGATGGTTTCCCAACTGTTGTTTAAAGTGCACTTCAACATCTCATACTCACTTTTTGAAATCCCCATTGACTTGCATTGGGCCAAAACTGAAGTTGAGTGAAACTCAATGAGTCTGTTGTGAAACCACTTGAAACACATCTGTGACATAGTTTTTTACAGAAATGAACTGTTTTGAACAGTTTCCTAGTGGGAAAACAAGCTTTCACATGTGTACACAAAGTGATTTTTTAGGCCCTGAAACGTTATAGTGAATTCAAGTTACCTTCAAATCAAACTCTGTGGAAAGTCAAAATACTCTGGTAAAAACGTTCTAAATGATGAATTCCCCAGTACCTTTATGGTTAAGAACTGTTTGGATGGTTTCCAACTGTTTTCAAAGTCACTTCAACATCTCACACACTTATTGAAATCCCCCTTGACTTTGCATTGGGCAAAAACTGAAGTTGAATGAAACTCAATGAGTCTGTTGTGAAACCAAATTGAAACACATCTGCGACATAGTTTTATACGAAATGAACTGTTTAACAGTTTCCTGTGGAAAACAAGGCGCCACACATGTGTACACAAAGTGATTTTCAGGCCCTGAAAGCGTTGTGGTGAATTCAAGTTACCTTCAAGTCTAAGTCTGTGGAAAGTCAAAATACTCTGGTCAAAGCAGTTCTAAATGATGAATTCCCCAGTACCTTTATGGTTAAGAACTGTTTGGATTGTTTCCCAACTGTTTTCAAAGTGCACTTCAACATCTCATACTCACTTTTGAAATCCCATTGACTTGCATTGGGCCAAAACTACAGTTGAATGAAACTCAATGAGTCTGTTGTGAAACCACTTGAAACACATCTGCACATAGTTTTATACGAAATAAACTAGTTTTGGAAAAGTTTCCTGGTTGAAAACGCCTTTACACTTTTAACCCCAAAAGTGATTTTCCAGGCCCTGAAACGCGTTGCGGTGAATTCAAGTTACCTTCAAGTCTAAGTCAGTGGAAAGTCAAAATACTCTGGTAAAAGCAGTTCTAAATGATGAATTCCCCAGTACCTTTATGGTTAAGAACTGTTTGGATTGTTTCCCAACTGTTTTTCAAAGTGCACTTCAACATCTCATACTCACTTTTGAAATCCCCTGACTTGCATTGGGCCAAACTGGAAGTTGAGTGAAACTCAATGAGTCTTTTGAAACCACTTTAAACACATCTGCGACATAGTTTTTACAAGAAATGAACTGTTTTGAACAGGGTTTCTGTGGAAAACAAGCCTTTAAAATGTGTACACAAAGTGATTTTTAGGCCCTGAAAGCGTTATGGTGAATTCAAGTTAACTTAAATCAAACTCTGTGGAAAGTCAAAATACTCTGGTAAAAGCAGTTCTAAATGATGAATTCCCAGTACTTTATGGTTAAGAACTGTTTTGGGTGGTTTCCCCAAATGTTTTTCAAAGTGCACTTCAACATCTCATACTCACTTTTTGAAATCCCTCTGACTTGCATTGGGCCAAAACTGAAGTTGAGTGAACACGCAATGAGTCTGTTGTGAAACCAATTGAAACACATCTGCTACATAGTTTTTTACAGAAATGAACTATTTTGAACAGTTTCCTGGTGGAAAAAGCCTTACACATGTGTACACAAAAGTGATTTTCAGGCCCTAAAGCGGGGTTATGGTGAATTCAACTTACCTTCAAATCAAACTCTGTGGAAAGTCAAAATACTCTGGTAAAAGCAGTTCTAAATGATGAATTCCCAGTACCTTTATGGGTTAAGAACTGTTTGGATGGTTTCCCAACTGTTTTTCAAAGTGCACTTCAACATCTCATATTCACTTTTGAAATCCCCATTGACTTGCATTGGGCCAAACTGAAGTTGAGTGAAACTCAATGAGTCTGTTGTGAACCACTTGAAACATCTGCGACTTAGTTTTACAGAAATGAACTGTTTTGAACAGTTTCCTGTCGAAAACAACCTTTACACATGTGTACACAAAGTGATTTTCAGGCCCTGAAGCGTTATGGTGAAATTTAAGTTACCTTCAAGTCTAAGTCTGTGGATGTCAAAATACTCTGGTCAAAGAGTTCTAATGATGAATTCCCAGTACCTTATGGTTAGAACTGTTTGGATGGTTTCCCAACTGTTTTCAAAGTGCACTTCAACATCTCATACACACTTTTTGAAATCCCATTGACTTGCATTGGGCCAAAACTGAAGTTGAATGAAACTCAATGAGTCTGTTGTGAAACCACTTGAAACACATCTCGCATGGTTTTACAGAAATGAACTGCTTTTGAACAGTTTCCTGGTGGAAAACAAGCCTTTACACATGTGACACAAAGTGATTTTCAGGCCCTGAAAGCGTTGTGGTGAATTCAAGGTTACCTTCAAGTCTAAGTCTGTGGAAAGTCAAAATACTCTGTTAAAAGCAGTTCTAAATGATGAATTCCCAGTACCTTTA
The DNA here is from genome assembly GCF_016835505.1 of Polypterus senegalus. Taxonomy (NCBI): domain Eukaryota; kingdom Metazoa; phylum Chordata; class Cladistia; order Polypteriformes; family Polypteridae; genus Polypterus; species Polypterus senegalus. Next base: position 13,717 of record NW_024384153.1, read on the forward strand.
TGGTTAAGAACTGTTTGGATTTTTTCCCAACGTTTTTCAAAGTACTTCAACATCTCTACCCCCTTTTTGAAATCCCCATTGACTTGCATTTGGGCCAAAACTGGTTAGTGAAACTCAATGAGTCTGTTGTGAAACCACTTTAAACACATCTCGACATAGTTTTTACAGAAATGAACTGTTTTGAACAGTTTCCTGGTGGAAACAAACCTTTACACATGTGTACACAAAGTGATTTTAGGCCCTGAAACGTTTGGTGAATTCAAGTTACCTTCAAATCAAACTCTGTGGAAAGTCAAAATACTCTGGTAAAAGCTGTTCTAAATGATTTATTCCCAGTACCTTTATGGTTTAAAAACTGTTTGGATGGTTTCCCAACTGTTTTTCAAAGTGCACTTCAACATCTCATACTCACTTTTTGAAATCCCCCTTGACTTGCATTGGGCCAAAACTGAAGTTGAGTGAAACTCAATGAGTCTGTTGTGAAACCACTTGAAACACATCTGACATGGTTTTTACAGAAATGACTGTTTTTGAACAGTTTTCCCATGGAAATCAAGCCTTTACACTGTCACAAAGTGATTTTCAGGCCTAAACTAGGCGTTATGGTGAATTCAAGTTACCTTTAAATCAAAACTCTTAAAGTCAAAATTCTTTAACATTTAAATTAAAATTTTTTTGGAAAAATTTTGGGGCCCAATGTTTTAAACACTTAACACTTACATTTTTAAAAAAATTTTAAATTTTTTTCCCAAAAAATTTTGAAATTAAAAATTTTTTAAACCCTGAACCTTGGGAAAAATTTTTAAAAAAATTTTTAAAAAAAAAAAAGCCTTTTAAAGTGAAAAAGGGTTTTTTTTTGGGGGGGGATTGGGTTTTACCTTCCAAACTTTGGGAAATCAAAAAACTCTGGTGCCTAATAATGAACCCCCAATTTTTTTGAAAATTTTTATTTTTTCCCCTTTTAAAGGGACTTAACTCTCAACTTCCCTTTTTTAAAAAACCCCTTTTTTGGGCCAAAAAGGTGGGTGAAAAACAAGTTTTTACCCCTTGAAATCGGACCCTTTTTAAAAAAAACTTTTTGAAATTTCCGGGTTTTTTTAAAAAATTTATTTTCAAAGTTTTTAGGCCCCAAAAAACAAAAATTTTTAAACCCAAAAATTTTTGGGAAAATAAAATTTTTGGGAAAACATTCTTTTTGAACCCTTTTTGGGGTTTTTATGGTTTTTAATGTTTTTTAAATTCAACAAATTAACCCTTTTTTTAAATTGATTCAGGGCTGAAACGAATTGGTGAAACCAAGACTTTTAAAACCCGGGGAAAAAATCTTGAAAGTTTTAAAAAATTTTTTTTGTTTTTATTTTTAAAAATTTCAAAAAAATTTATTTTAAAAATTAAAATTATTCCCTTCCAAAATAAATTTGAAAAAAATTTTTAAACATTTAAAAATTATTAAAATTTTTTGGGGAAGTTTGGGGGTTTCCCAACGTTTTTTAAAGGCATTTTTCCTAAATTTTTCCCCCCTTTTATTCCAAACCCGGTTGAAGAAATTAAAGAGTTTTGGAACCCCTTAACTTAATGGGTTTTTTCAAAAATTTTTTTATTTTCCTTAAAAAAAACCCCTTTTAAATTTCCAAAGTTTTCGGCCAAAAGGTTTGGGGGGAAACAATGTTAAAACTTGGAAATCAAAAATATTTAAAAGAGTTTTAAAAGTTCCCCTTTTTGGAAAAAAAATTTTAGTTTTCCGTTTTTCAAAAGGGCCCCAACCCATTATTTTTTTTCCCCATTTTGTTTTGGGAAAACTGGAAAAATTAATGAAAAAGGGTCTTTGGGAAAAGGCCAAACTTTTTTAACAGAAAAAAATTTTTTAAATTTCCTGGGTTTAAAAACCTTTTTAAATGGGGACCAAAGTGTTTTACCCGAACATTGCTGTTCAATTACCTTAAGTTTAGTGGAAATCAAAACCCCCGGGAAAATTTAAATATAACCCCAAACCTTTTTGGGAAAAGTTTTTTTTCCTGTTTTTAAAATCCTTAAACTCTATATTTTTAAACCCCCTTTTTGGGAAAAATGGGTTTTTAAACCAAAAAAACCCAAAAACCCTTTTAAAACCCCCCCCGGGAAAGAAATGAATGTTTTAAAGTTTCCGGGGGGAAAACCCTTTTCATGTTACACAAAATTTTAGGTGAACCTTTTGGTAAAATTAAACCTTAAAAAAATTGTGGAAAGAAAAAAAAATCTGGAAAAAAAATTCTAAATGAAATTTTTTTTTTTAAAAAGTTTTGGAGGTTTTAACTTTTTAAAAAAAATTAAACCCCCAAATTTTGAAAAGAAATTTCCAAAAATGGTTGGGGGCCAATAATCTTTTGAAACCAAATTTAAAATTTCCCAATTTTTTTAAAAAAATTTTTGAACGTTTCCATTAAAAAAAATTTTTACAAAATATTTTTGAACAGGTTTTGGTGAACAAAGCTAAACCTTTTGGAAACAAAATTCGGTAAACGCTAAAAGGAAAAACCCCCTACCTTTATGGTTAAAATTTGGTTTTTTTAAAAATTTTTTAAAATTTTAAAAATTTTTTTTTTCCCATTTTTCAGGGCCAAAACTAATTTAAACCCCAAACTGTTTGCCATGAAAACATCAAAAATTTTTAAAAAAAAATTTTTTTTTTTTTAGGGGAAAAAACCTTTAACAGTTCCGGAAGGGCCCAAAATTTTTTGGAATTAGCCTTAAACAAATTGTAAAAAATTTTAAAAAGATTCAAAAAAATTTTTAAAATTTTTATTTAGAAATTTTATGGTTTAATTTTTAAAGGTTTTTAACTTCAAACACTTTTAAATCCCCTACTTGATTGGGAAACTAATTGAATGAAAAAAAGGTTGGGAAACCCCTTGAAACAGCGCATAGTTTTTACAAAAAATAATTTTAAAGTTTCCCGGGGGAAAAAAAAACCTTTAAAAAAAATTTTACCTGGGGGTTTTAATTAAATTATTAAAAAATTTTGGAAGTAAAAATTTGGAAAAGGCCAAAAAATTTAGTACCTTTATGGTTAAGAAATGTTTGGATTGTTTCCCAACTGTTTTTCAAAGTGCACTTCAACATCTCATACTCACTTTTTGAAATCCCCATTGACTTGCATTGGGCCAAAACTGAAGTTGAGTGAAACTCAATGAGTCTTGTAATGAAACCCCTTTAAACACATTCGACATAGTTTTTTACAGAAATGAACTGTTTTGAAAAAGTTTCCTGGTGGAAACAAGCCTTGACACATGTGTACACAAAGTGATTTGGCCCAAACAACTTAAATGGTGAATTCAAGTTACCTTCAAATCAAACTCTGGGAAAGGTCAAAATACTGGAAAACAGTTTTTAAATGATGAATTCCGTTACCTTTAACTGTTAAGAAATTTTGGATGGTTTTCCCAACTGTTTTTCAAAGTGCACTTCAACATCTCATACTCACTTTTTGAAATCCCCATTGACTTGCATTGGGCCGAAACTGAAGTTGAGTGAAACTCAATGGCTGTTGTGTAACCACTTGAAACAATCCTGGACATAGTTTTTACAGGAAATGAACTGTTTTGGGAACAGTTCCCAGTGGAAATCAAACCTTTACACATGTCAAAAGTGATTTTCAGGCCTGAAAGCGCGTTTATGAATTCAGTTACCTTTATGATCAAACTCTGTGGAAAGTCCAAATACTTGGTAAAAGCAGTTCTAAATTTATGAATCCCCATTCTTTATGGTTAAAACTGTTTGGATGGTTTCCAACTGTTTTTCAAAGTCCCCTTCAACACTCTACACACTTATTGAAATCCCCATTGAACTTGCATTGGGCCAAAACTGAAGTTGAATGAAACTCAAAGAGTCTGTCAGGAAAACCACTTGAAACACATCTGCATAGTTTATAACAGAAATAACTGTTTTGAACAGTTTCCTGGTAAAACAAAACCTTATTCCGTACTTATAAGATTTTAGGCCCAAACGTTATGGTGAATTCAAGTTACCTTCAAATCAAATCTGTGGAAATCAAAATACTCTGGGTCAAAAGATTAATGAAATGAATTCCCAGTACCTTTATGAAACTGCTGGATGGTTTCCCAACTGTTTTTCAAAGTGCACTTACAAATCCTCATACCACTTTTGAAATCCCATTGACTTGCATTGGGCCAAAACTGGTTTGAATGAAACTCAATAGTCTTGTGAAACCACTTGAAACACATCTGCAGCAAGTTTTATACAGAAATGAACTGTTTTGAAAGTTCCTGGTGGAAAACAACCTTTACATGTGTACAAAATGATTTTCAGGCCCTGAAGCGCTTGTGGTGAATTCAAGTTACCTTCAAATCTAAGTCTGTGAAAGTCAAAAACTCTTGTAAAACAGTTCTAAATATGAATTACCCAATACCTTATGGTTAAGAACTGTTTGGATGGTTTCCCCAAATGTTTTTCAAGTGCACTTCAACATCTCATACTCACTTTTTGAAATCCCATTACTCATTGGGCAAAACTGAAGTTGAGTGAAACTCAATGAGTCTGTTGTGAAACCACTTGAAACACATCTGCGACATAGTTTTAGAATGAACTGTTTTGAACAGTTTCAGTGAAATCAAGCCTTTACACATTGTACACAAAGTGACTTTCAGGCCCTGAAAGCGTATATGGTGAAATTCAAGTTACCTTCAAATCAAAACTCTGTGGAAAGTCAAAAACTCTGTTCAAAGCAGTTCAATGATGAATTCCCAGTACCTTTATGGTTAAGAACTGTTTGGATGGTTTCCCAACTGTTTTCAAATTAACATCATACAACTTTTTGAAATCCCATTGACTTGCATTGGGCCAAAACTGAAGTTGAATGAAACTCATGATTGTTGAAACTACTTGGAACACATCTCGACATAGTTTTATACAGAAATGAACTGTTTTGAACAGTTTCCTGGTGGAAAACAAGCCTTTACATGTGTAAAAAGTGATTTTAAGGCCCTGAAACGCTTGTGGTGAATTCAAGTTAACTTCAAGTCTAAGTCTTGAAGTCAAATTCGGTAAAAGCAGTTCTAAATGATGAATTCCCAGTACCTTTATGGTTAAGAACTGTTTGGATTGTTTCCCAACTGTTTTTCAAAGTGCACTTAACATCTCATACTCACTTTTTGAAATCCCCATTGACTTCATTGGAAAACTGAAGTTGGTGAAACTCAATGAGTCTGTTGTGAAACCACTTTAAACACACTCTGCGACATAGTTTTTTACAGAAATGAACTGTTTGAGAGTTCCCGGTGGAAACAGCCTTTACACATGTGTACAAAAGTGATTTTCAGGCCCTGAACGCATTATGGTGAATTCAAGTTCTTCAATCAAACTCTGTGGAAAGTCAAAATACTCTGGTAGCAGTTCTAAATGATGAATTCCCAGTACCTTTATGGTTAAGAACTGTTTTGGGTGGTTTCAACTGTTTTCAAAGTGCACTTCAACATCTCATACTCACTTTTTGAAATCCCCATTGACTTGCATTGGGCCAAAACTGAAGTTGAGGGAAACTCAATGAGTCTGTTGTTAAACCACTTGAAACACATCTGACATGTTTTTACAGAAATGAACTGTTTTGAACAGTTTCCTAGTGGAAATCAAGCCTTTACACATGTGTACACAAAGTGATTTTCAGGTCCTGAAGCGTTATAGTGAATTCAAGTTACCTTCAAATCAAACTCTGTGGAAAGTCAAAATACTC
>NW_024384154.1:0-21471 GCF_016835505.1 Polypterus senegalus
TAAATAATTTAACATCCGGACAAAAATTCTGCACATCCACTCTTTTCCCCTTTGTTTCAACCAAAAAGGCTCTAATTCTGTAAAATCCATATCCTTCTGTGGTGTCCTGACTACTTTCTGACACAACAGAGGAATCAGTTAAATACCCGTCCTCCCCACAATCTGAAACCGAGGACGCTTCAGTGTCAGCCGCAGCTGCAGTCTCTTCAAAGCTTCTTTTTTTAAAAGCAACTTGCTCGTCTGCCCCACAGTGTCTTTTAACAGCCTTTGGTGTTTTGAAAGTAGGGGAGACTGGGGACGGTTGCAACAAGTCTTATTTCTCCAATTAGAAACATGCTAGAGTGATGATACTCATACTGCACATGCTCAGTTAGGCCCTCTCTCCACCAGAGAGAAACTATACACTTTCATCATCTGCTGCTGCATTTATTGAAAAATAACTGTTTTGAAGGTATGAAAGTTGTTTTTTTGACTTGCTGTCCATAGCTTTTATTTTAATTAATCAAAACATACCTAGTTCAAATCATTGTGGTGCTGACTTTTAAAAAGTATTGTGAGCATGTTTCCCTGACTATTTGAATAGCTAGCACATGGTGTTCTGTCATGGATGGCAGGTCAGAGACAGTTGCAACAACTTGGTGCAACCGTCCCCAAGCCAACCAGCCATATTGAAATAGACTACATATCATTACTTTTTAACATTTTTAGTTCAGAATCAGGACATTTTTTTCAGTTTAAGTCCGAAGTATACTGCTATACAGCTTAACTGTAGTTTATGGATCTAAAAATAGAAATAATGTTCTGTTTTTTCCAGTATGCCAAGAGTGAGGAAGAGAGTTACTAACAATTACTTCAAACGTAATTAGGAATGAGGGCAGGACAGTCAGGGCAGTCACCAAGGACTTTTCCATCTGTCATATCACCTTATTTCGATTCCATAAGAAAAGAGAGAAGCTTGCAAGTGAGGGATCAGATAAGTTACCACATGCAGGGTACTGGACCATCAGAAGAGTGTTCTCAGAAGACCAAGAGAGGAGTCTAAAACAGTATTTACAAGGGCAGCAGACTTATATTATGGGTTAAGTCCTAAAGAGGGAAGAGAAATTAACAGAAATGTATAAAGAGAGTAAGAGGGTGAGAGGGTTAGGGTAATATTGGTAAAAAGTGAAAGATAATAAAAACTATTTACATTTTATAACATTTTATTTCAGGTTCGTAGGCTTGCATTTCAACTCGCCTCTCACTATAAGTACAACTTTCCCTCACAGTGGAATGAGGCCTGTATGGCTGGTGTTGACTGGTTTAATGTTTTTTTAAAACACTCTCTCAATAAGACGTCCTCAAGCCACAAGCCTTTCGAGGGCAACCAGTTTAAATGAAACAAATGTTAACAATTTTTTTTAACAATTTAAGCCAGGTTTTGGACAAACACAAGTTTCAGTCACAAAACATATGGAACATGGATGAAACTGGGATAACAACTGTTCAAACTCCCGACAGGGTTGTGGCAAGACGTGGTGAAGGCAAGTTGATGCAGCTACCTCAGCAGAAAGAGGCACACTTGTCACACTAGCTTGTACAATCAATGCACTTGGTAACTCCATACCCCCATTGTTCATTTTCCCACGTGTGCATTACAAATCTAATTTTGTTCAGGATGGCCCACCTGGCTGTATTGGGACAGCCAACGCATCAGGGTGGATGCAAGAGGCTGACTTTCTTGTTTACTTGAAACACTTTCAGCTACACACAAAGAGTTCCTCAGACTCCAAAGTTCTATTAATTCTTGACAATCACCCATCACACCTGTCAATAGAAGGCATCAAATTCTGCCGCAGCCATGGAATTGTTGCTATCCTTCCGCCCACACTGCTCTCACAAATTACAGCCACTTGACAGGAGTGTATATGGGCCATCAAAAAGAGTTGTCAACTCAGCCTGTGATTCTTGGATGAAGACCCACCCAGGGATGACAATGACAATTTATGATATCCCAGGCATTTAATCTACTTTAATATTATTGTATAATTGTAGATTTACACAGTACTATGCAAGTTCAGAGAAAAAGCAAAGGTTAATTATTGAAATTTAATATATGTTTAACATGTTGCAACCGTCCCTTATATGTGTTGCAACGGGGACGGTTGCAAAATCTGACTTCTTCAGTTCAAATCAATATTGTGCAGGATATGTAAAATATAATTAACTACAAGTACTAGGGTAATTAGCAGACAGATGTAAGTTTATAGTATACAAATTTGGCTGGTGTAGTCCAAACAGTCTCTGAGTAAATGAGAGGAATGCAAAAAGTGTTGCAACCGTCCCCAGTCTCCCCTACTGTCGGAGCCGACACACTCCATTTCCATATCACCCCATATGCTTGGGACCACTGATTCTATAGCAGAGTCTGATACCTCTAAAACACCCGACTCATTAACAGTGTTTCCAGACTCTGATACAGGGAGGTCTTGATTTTCATTATCCCTATTCAGTTTGGGATCAGCATTAAGTGAATCGCTGATCAATTGGACCAACGCATTCTGATCGCTAACAGCGTCTTCATTTTGAGCAACAGCGATCCCGCCCCTACTTTCCGCTGTGTTATTAAATGCAGACGCCGTCTCTGCCGCATCTGTCTGATCCCCAGGGCGGTCGGGGGTCTCATCTGGGGTCAGTTGCTTGCCTAATTCTGCAGTTTTAACAACATCTTTGCAATCTCTAGCTATATGACCAGCTTTGCCACATTTAAAGCATTTCATCGGTTCCGATATGACAAAGATAACGTATTCGTAACCATCCACTCGGAATCTCAATGCTACGTTTAACTCATCCGCTGTATTTTTTAAAATCATTAAAACTTGCCTCTGAAAAGACATCACATGCTTCAACTGGGGTGCTTTACATCCCAAAGGTATGTGTTTAATCTGCGAGATTAACTGTCCATAGCGAGATAGCTCTATTTCAAGGGTCTCGTTAGATAGAAAAGGAGGTACATTAGATAGGGTAATCTTTTTTACAGGAGTTGTAAGAGGCATTACGGGGGTTAAAGTGTCCTTTATAACAACTCCATTTTCTACCAATCTGTGGACAAAATCCGTTGTAGCAACAAACATTACCACCGCGCTGCGCTTCTTGAGGCTGAACGAACATTGTCACAGCCTATTACATTTCCTACAGCCATTACACATTCTTCCAGAGAACAGGTCGTTTCTGGCATAAGCTTTACTCCATGTTGTCTGGTGAGTTTTTCGAAATCACCGTTCCAAAAACGGACTCCTCCTGAGGAGGCCATTCTGGCCTTCCTCAGAATAAACCAAACCAACAAAAAGATAAACAGTTAGAGACAGAATAACAATTAAGAACTAAAAAACAGGAAAAACAAATAGTGAAATCACAGACCTTCAAACTCTCCCTCTCTCACTCTCACTTTCTCACAGAGCTCAGCCCACTCACCACTCTAAGAGAAAGAAAGAAAGAAAGAAAGAAAGAAAGAAAGAAAGAAAGAAAGAAATTAAAGGACTTATTGCTGTTGGGAGTTCATTTTACTTAAGTGATCAGTAAAGTTTTGTGATTTTTTTTTTTTACTTATTGATAGTTAGTGGGCAATTGTTTAGTGTTTTGTTTGTCGTTATCGTTCCACCCACATCTATTGTTAAAGGCACACAAACGTGTGTGTGGGGTGGCTTTCTGTGCAGTACTGTGAAGTAAAAAAAAAAACTAGTACTTGTCCTCCTGTTGTTTTGTGTGTTTATGTATTTTACGTTCCCCCCACCCCAAAAAAAACTATTCAATTCCGAAGAAGGCAGGGAGAAGGAGAGCATGTCCATGACCTCTCAACCACCTGCGACAATACCTGTCAGTCTTTCAGAGATGGCCAGCAGTAGCAGCAAGCAGCTGTGCAGCCAAAGCAACTCTGGGCAGCCAACAAACTTTGGCCAGAACTCCAGATCCTTAACAGGTCTCCCTGAGGAGGAATCACCCCTGTTATTTGATCACACTGTGGGGGATCTCTGGGAAGAAGTCTTAAAAGGAGGAAAGGATAGAATTGGACAGTGATGGACAGTAGTCATTGGGGGAGGTACTAGGCACATTTAGAGAAGAAGTCAGTGAGGATTTGGAGCTCCTACCAGCAGCAGCGACACAGTGGGGCAGGGGCAGTGCATCACCTTCTGAGGACCAGATCCTGGCAGCAATGGAGAAGCAGCAGCATGTTCCTCTTATAGCTGCCTCTTTGACCTGTTTTCTGACTCGGTGGAAGAGCAGGAGGCTGAAAGTGACAGACCCTGGTTGCCACCTACCAAGTTGCAGAGCAGCAGCTCCAGCAGTGATGTGGAGAGACACGAGCATTAGGGGCAGCGAGGGGGTACAGGGCCACCACAGAGCCCAGTACTAGGCACTCTCCTGTGTTGGTAGGCAGAGCCACAGGCAGGCAGCATCCAGCAGCAGACGCCCAGACCCATGATATGCTGCGTGTTGCCGTTACCAAGTCTGCTTCATTTGTTCCTATTTTATTTTTTATTTTATTTTGCTCCTATTTATTTTTTAACAGAGGATTAAGCCACTGCAGTCTGCAACCTCTGCCAGCATTAGGTATGCAGGGGGCAGCCTGGTTCCCATATGGGCACTACCTCCCCTCATCAGCCATATGAAGAACCACCACAGGCTGCTGTGGAAACAGTATCAGGGCATTATAGAGCATAGCTGAAAGTCCTCCACTGGTTCATCTTTGCCATGTTTTTCCCGCTCCCACTTCCTGGCACCCATGGAATGAGAGTGTGCCAGTGGAAGCTAGTCCTCATTAAAGCTATAAAACAGAGAGACAATTATTGGGTGGCCACCCTACTAGACCCTCCTCCAGTAAAAATCCAGAATGGGGGAGTTTATGGAGCCTAGCCAGCAGGAATGCAGGATGTGCCACTTCCGTTGAGTCCTTACCAGGAAGCTGCTTGCTTCCTGACCCCATCCTCACCTCCCCACTACTTCTTCACATGTTCATCAGAGAGCTGACAGTACTTGCAACAGCAGCAGCTGTGGTGGTGGCAATCTAATGGATGTGTGGAGATATTTTTCCAGTCTCAATGACCCCGTCTGACACAGGTTGGCAATAACAGCAGTTACTGCCACAGCGGCTGGACCATATGGTGAGTGACTACCTGGGGTGCATTGCTGCAAATGATTCTATGCACACTGATGACCCATGGAGTTCTGGGTGATAAGATTGGATTTAAGCTGGGATCTTAAAATAGAACAAACCAGCATCTTCAGCCATGACACCATGACATACCACTTTGAAAAGAACTATATATATTTTTTTCTGACTTTTAACTACAATTTCAACAATTCCACTTTGTTTTGACTAAATACATGATTGTGCATCTCTGACTGCGTTCTTTTTTCTTTGTTCTAACGGAGGCATAGTGGTGCAGTGGTTGGCACTGCTATCGCATTGCTCAGTTCACCTTTTTGGCAACAATAAACTGCCCAGTATAGTTGGTAGATGTTTCCCTAGCCCTTAGGGACACTTTAAAGATGATTACACCATTATAATCAAGTCAAATGTACTTCTGTTTGTCCTTCCCCTTTGACTTCAGTGTATTTTGCAATGTTGGGCAAAGAGCGCATTCATCTCCACTCACTGACTACCTGCCTTTTCTCTGTTAAAAGTCAGTCGTATTGTTCAGGTCGTTTCTATCATCAGTTATCATCATTTTGTATAGCACATTTTATCTGGATGAATTTTTTGATGAGATGCTGGCCAGCTGCGTATAATGGTGCTTACGTAACAGGTGACATCGGTCTCTGTGGAACTGTCCATGTTGAATAGTGGGCTTCGTGATAATGCATCTGCATAAGCAACAGGTGTCTAGTTCTCACCTTGAAGCTGTAGCAAGATGCCTCCGACACCATAGCTTCTTGCATCTGTTGATGTTGATACTTCAGTCTCTCATGCTAAGTCGTAGTGCGTCAATACTGGAGCTGTGGCCAGTGCCTCTTGGTCACTTATTGCTATGGCTGTTCCCAAGTCCACACAGAGCTTTTCTTAAGTAAGTTGTATGGTGAGACTTTAACTGTAGGTTGTTCTCGAACATACTTACCTATGTAATTCACCATTCCCAGTTCTCGCTTAAGCTCTTGTAAGTCACCAATGGCACACAACCTTTCCTTGTTAAATTTGAGCACTCCTGCTTCACTCTTTTCAGCACCCTTTCAAGTGTTAGTGTGCTGCCTCACCTTTACTGAAAACAAATACATTGTCCATATAAACAGTAACACCTTGCAGCCCTTCCAATAGCTCATTCATTTTATGTTGATATCTCTTGGGTGCTATTTTAATTCTAAATGAATGTGTTTGAAACAGTACCTCCCAATGTAATAAAAGTGGTCAGCAGGCTACTTTCTGGATGCAATGGGATTTGTCAAAATCCTGAAGCTGCTTTCAATGATGTAAAGACAGTAGTTGGTGACATACATCTTTCAACTTTTTATGTTAACATTTAGTTTTTTTCAATCCTACACAAATTCTAATTGCACCTGAAGGTGTGCACCAGTCTGTAGGTTGTGATACTTTTTCAATCACACTGCTCCTCTCTATTTTGTGCAGCTCAGCTTTAACCTTTGTCATTAGCGGTGGTTGGATTATACGTGCCGTGTATAGTGTATGGTTCTGCTCCCCCTCTTAGGTGTATTGTAACTGGTTTGGTTTTCATTGTACCATGTTCTCTGAATGTGGCATTAAAGTTTTCCACTCTTTTCACAAGTCTCATATTTGTAGCAGCATCTTCAATGACTGTAGGGCCTGTGATTACATACATTATTATATTGTACTTTGTCTCATTTTATAATGTACTAATGTTAAAGTGTCTCAGGCACTTTAGTGGACCCCCTTGGGCTGCCTGAAGTTATTTTGGGTTTATCTAAAGATCATTTGGGTATAAGTGCTTTATACTTCTTTGTATTTATAACATTTATGTCAGTTCCAGTGTCCATTTTGAATGTTACAGTCCAATTATCTACTACAGTCTCATTCCGTTTCACCATAGCACCTAAATAAAAACCCTCTTCACTCTTGCTTTGTGCCTATGTTTTAACTTCTCTCCCAGTGTCCCTTTTTCTGCATTTCCTGCACTCCGTGTCTAGTGCAGGGAATTTGGCTTTGTGTTTAAATTTTTCACATTCTGCATATTTGAATCTCTGATTGTTCTTTCCTTAGCCCTGCTATTCCTTTCCTGTTTAGGGCGCTTCTCCATTTTCCTCCCTGAATGGTGTTGAGACACCTGTTGAACACTGCTTGCTGTTTGGTCCTCTTTTGTTAGCTTATCTATTGGGCGGCTCCATCATCTGAACTGCATAGTGTAAGCTCCGACATTAGCTATGGTTTCCTGGAGTGCTCCTTGTCTTCAGTTCCAACAACAACCCTAACCCTGATATGTTGGTTTATTTGTTCCCTGAACTCACAGTTCTCATTCACTTTGTAGAGTGTTCTTATACAGGACTCTGCCTTTTCCCCATGCTTCTGTGCCCACTGATGGAAGTATGCCCGTTCATGACTAACGTTTTTCTTCAGCTCAAAGTACTCAAAGTGCTTGTATTTGGCTAGTACTATGTTATAATCATTCAAGTCTTTGCCTTCTCTGAATGTAAATGACTTGTAAACATTTTCTGTGGCTACCCAACTGTAGCCAAAGGTCTTAAGTGTGCCACTGTGTTCTGTGAGGGTTATTCCATACACATTTTTTTTTTAATTGGGATTTGCTGAAGCCACATAAACCAGCTACAGTGTGACAGGGAGATGGAAAGACAGAAGTTGAAGATGACTCAGGTAAGCTATTTAAAAGTGCCGATGTGCCCTATTAGGTGATGATCAATATATGGCGAGGGGCCACTGTCAGCTATTTTGAGGTTTTCCAAACTGACTCTGCTATTCAAGTAACCTTTGCAGTAACTGTGTGCTATTTTCTGTTCATGCTATACCAGCAAAAAATTTTACCCATGCTTGGAGAACCTTGAACTTTAGAGAAGGCGCAAAAGTTCAGAAAACTGCCCCTGACCCTCCGAGCAAACCTACAGATAGAAGACATCGTTCCTACCTGTACCTAGAACAAAATGCCTTCTCACACTCTCTCTCAAAGTTGGATAAGTGCCGACTGCAGAAATCCCCAACTGCATCATGTTTTCGCCAGTAGCTCTCCTTTGACTGTTATATTATTGTGAGCGTTAAGCTGATATTAAACACAAGCTAAGTATTGTCGTACTTTAGTGTTACTAGTTCTTTCTTTCTTTTAGAAGTTTACAAGTTGAATTATTTAGGTAGATTAAACTTCTGCATTTTTCTTTTCTGTTTAACTTTCCATCAGGTTCACTTCTGAAGTCTGTGCTGAATATACATGAGGTTGAGGCAAATATTTTTCCAACATAATTCTGCAATATTTATTCATTGGAACACATTTAATGCAGGTCATCTCTTCTATGACTTTCTATAATGGTGTCATCCTGCTTACCCTGGTGCACTCTCATTTTTTAACTCGCATGTCAATCATTTTCAATAAGTTAACATAAAGAGTGTGTGCTCCCTCTCAGATGCATTTGAGGTGCAGAAAAAAAGAAACCATGAAAGGCATGAATGGACAACCATCTGTTTTCTCTACTTGTAAACATTTGTGCTTCATGTCAGCTGTAATCATGTCTCTGCCTTAAGTCTGAACCTACGCAATGCTTCTCAAATATAAAGAAATTAATTTAAAACTGGATTTATTTTTTAAAGAAGCAAAACATTCACCAATTCTTTGGAGTTTTTCTACAAAATAACATTACTGTACATTGATATTTTGTATTTAAAGTGATTGGTCCATATACATAATGTTTTTATTTATGGTTATAGGTTAAAGCATGTTTGTTATTCCTCTAGAGGCAATGTAAGAAGTTGTTGAAAGTCATTTCACTACATGCAAATTTGCACTGTATGTGTCTTAGCTATGAAATATATATTCATCAGAAAATGAAGACATCCATATACACGCACAAAGTCAAACAGGAAAACATGGTAACTGCATAGATTGAGAAATGGATGGAAGCTGGCAATGTCGTAAATGAAGAAATGACAGCAAACTACAGTTGAAATGGGGTTATTCCAAAATATGAACCAAAACAGTCTCACTGGTGAGACCATATAGCAGTCCTACAGCCATAGATAGTGGATGATGAACAGCCCAAAACACCTTACTGTCATGTGTATCTGGATGAAAAATGATGATCTGTTGTTCCTTTCAACGAAATAGTAACTGTGTTTGTTATGATAGATCTTTTTTTTTTTTTGCTTTCTTTTTTCCCTTTACTCTTGAAATGCATGGTCCTCTCTATTAATATATACAACCCGGAACTAACTAGAAACCCCACCTCCCAAAATATCAAGTGATTGGTGATGTCCTTGCAGATGCTAAGGGAAAACTCTTCTTCAGGTATATATAACAAAAAGAGACAAGAGAGGATAAATCTTTAAGGGCACCTGAAGAACAACCCTGAATACATTATAAGTAAAACGTGGATACTGATGCGTCAAAAAGAAAAAGAAAACTTATCAAAACAAGTCTTCAAAACAGACTGCTCAAGATGGTGGAACTTCCGGAATTATTGGATCCTGGCAGGAAGAGGTGGATCCAGTGATGTCAGAAATATCATGGTCGTCAATCTCCTGGGGCCTCATGTATAACGCCGTGCGTAGAACTCGCACTATAACATGGCGTAAGCACAAAAGCCGAAATGTGCTTACGCACAGAAAAATCCAGATGCAGGAATCTGTGCATCCAAGTTCCACGCTCTTCCGCTATATAAATCCCGATCAGCGTGAAAACTAACGCTCGTGCACGCACTTTATTTAACGCCCCAACTCCTCCCAGAATTACGCCTCTTTGAATATGCAAATCAATATAAATCACAGTTATGCTCAGCATTAAGTGAAAAGACAAGGGGAAAATATAACGATTTCAGCGAATACCAAGTGGAGGCAAAGGAAAATATACTATTTGTTTAATTAAACCGCGGTATAATCAACAAAAGGAAGTTGATCGAGTGACATAGCGTGTTGGAGAAACTTGAAAGCTCAGATATCAGTCGCCGTGAAAAGGCGAGTCGTAGCCTACCGTCTGAGTGTCATATGAAAGCTTTTTAGGGTACAGAGAAAAAAAAGGCACAGTGGGGAAAAAAAGCACGAAATGTCAACTTCAATCTTGAAATTTCCACTTTAATCACGTAGTTTATTTTGTCATTAAAGTAGAACATCATAAACGTCATCTTAAAATCATTTACTTAACCAGTTTCTCAAATCACATCGTAATTAAAGTAGCACATTAAATGCTTTGTTTTGTATTTGATCTTCTATGTGATCTATGTGTGTGAATCACTACTTGCTTCTTAAACCGGCTCTCTTCCTCCGACTGTACACATAATCTATTACATTCGTGATATTACAGCTCTCTGAATAACTAAAATACTGAGATGTATACGTGATATCATTAAGAGTTAAAGCACGTTAATAAACATTGGTTTTACAACGCAGCGATTGTGCACGACCATCGATGAAATTATTTATTGCAGCAGTATCAGGGCGCTCTAGGTTTGTGGTGGCACTGGGCAGAAAAGAATCGGTGGCTCCTTCCGCCAATGTCAGTGAGGTAGCTTATGCAGACACTAGCCGCCTCGTGCTCATGACACAAGCATTTAACTTTTGTCGAAATTTGCCTCTGCATTTTTAGCTGTGTCGTTATTTCTCTTTCTGTTTTATATTCAATATGTATTGGCGTGGCCATCCATGCAGTTCTTGCTTTTCTTTCTCCAAGTAACCGATTGCCACACAATCAGCTCTGTAATAGATGTTAAGCCATCTGTAAATTTAGAACACTGATTCTTTAAAAAGTTTAAGGAACATTGAAATATCTTCGTAGTACATGTTTAATTATTCTATCCTTCACGCCAGTCCCAGTGAAGAATATAGATTATTTAAATGAAGTTAAAGTTTTATCTGTATAATATAATAAACATATTTTGCTGCATTTCATCCTAAAAATGATATTGTCATCATATGTAAATACGCACTTTATAAAGTGGCTCAGGTTTTGCAATATTATAACTGTAGTACAAGTTTACAGTGAGGTAATTGTACTTATAAGTACAAACAGTTCTACAAGGAGCACTTGATTGAGTGCATTTATAGTTCTTGGGATGAAACTGTTTCTGAACCGCGAGGTCCGTACAGGAAAGGCTTTAAAACGTTTTGCCGTGGCTGAGGTAGCGTGTGCCTCATGCTGTATACCGATAATTCTCTTTCCGAACAGCTGCTGCTGTGATTCACACTCAGATACAGTGATAAAAATACTCCGAGTGCTGCAGTGAGAGTAATATGGAAAAAGATGATCCGCTGTGGCAACTCCTAACGGGAGCAGCTGAAAGAAGAAGAAGGTGCAGTGAGAGTAACAACGCTAAAGCAGTTATGGTATTTGGAATACTATGGCTATTCCCTGGACCATTATATTGTTACAAGTTAATTACAATCAGATGCTACAATAATAAACAATATGCGGTTAGTTTCAGTGTATTTATAAAGCCGCGTCAGGAAAATAATGAGTAACCACACAGGAACAGTACCATTGCTTTGACGCTGGGTGCCGCCAGTCTGCAAAACTGAGCGGAGAACTTGCGTACGACAAGGAATGAGGTACCGTGAAAAAGTGCGTGGCTTTACGGCAAGTGTAGGTTTTATACATCGCGATTTGAACGTGGAAAAGTTCTTACGCAACATTTCTGTGCGTACGCACCGTTTATACATGAGGCCCCTGGCCTTTAGAGAGAGGAAGAGAAAAGGCATCAGTTGACCAGGGTAAAAAGGCCGGGGTCCTAGAAACTATTGAAATCTTCAAAAAAAAAAAATTGAAATGTAGGGATGTCAGGTAATTGAAAGGAACTACTCCGGGCATCTCTCTCCTAGGAGGTTTCGTTTTGCTGACGTGCTCGTATCATTTGTGCATTAGTAGTGGGAGGAAAATAAAAAGGGATACTTTTTTATTGATGTGTTCACCTCGCATCTGTATTAGTGGCTAAGCAAGTGACTCTTCTTTGAAGGTATCATTTTGCCAGCGTGCTCAACTTGCTTGGATATTAGTGACTAAGTAAGTTTGTTTCCTTGGAGGTGGAGCTTTTACACTGACTTCACATCTCACTTCCAGGTTGGACAGACAGAGAGACACACAAACACAGATTTTTATATATAAGAAGATTATACAAGAAAAAGGTAACACAAACACAACACTTAAACCATTGATCAAACACAATTAACACCTTATATAGCAAAACAACAAATGAATGAAGTTTGACTTTTGTCTGAAAAGACTCCAAATTTAAGATTAAAGAGTGATTTTAAAGAACTGTTTTATTTTTATTTATTTTTATTTTTAAAACTGGCCCTGATACATGACTCTCTCTCTCTCTCTCTCTCTCTCTCTCTCTCTCTCTCTCTCTCTCTCTCTCTCAGATATAACAGTTCCGCTAGGAACAGAGAGAGATAAAAGCAAACAATCAATTCCCAAACTGACAGGCGCTGCAAGGCTTATAAGTCGGAGTACCGCACGAGGCTTGTATTACGCGTTATAGTGCAAGGATAAGGAGCAATGTGTAGTCAGTGTTTCAGGGTTTGTGGTTTTCCCAGGGCGTCTGTCTCTATTTGGGGTGCGATCAGCCCTCCAGCTCACACCCTCCCCCTCAGCTTTATTCACATTCCTGTGAATCAAGCGAATCTCTGTACTAGGTTCATTTAGTCGTGATAACATGTCTGCGTTGACGTGTTCAGAACCTGGTCGGTGCTTTACTGTGAAACTGTAAGGTTGTAAACCCAGAAACCATCTCATTAGACGAGAGTTTGTATCTTTCTGTCGGTACAACCACTGGAGTGGAGCATGATCAGTTACCAAAGTGAAGTTTCGTCCCCACAAGTAATAGCAAGCTTCCACAGCCCACTTAATTGCCAAGCATTCTTTCTCAATTGTAGAATAATTGCGTTCCCTAGGAAGTAATTTCCTACTCAAATATGTGATTGGATGTTCTTCTCCATCAAAATTTGTGACAGGACTGCCACACCAAATGCACTTGCGTCTGTTTGCAAGATAAAATCTTTTGTGAAATCCGGGTTCCTTAGAACCGGGTAAGAAGACAATGCTTTTTTTAAATCGTTGAAAGAACGTTCGCAATTTTCAGTCCACGGATAGGTCGTTTTTTTCTGCCTCTAGTAAGTTCTGTAAGAGGAGCAGCTCTATGTGCAAAATTTGGAATGAATTTTCTGTAGTAACCAGCGAGCCCCAGAAAAGCGCATACTTGTTTCTGTGTCTCAGGTCTCGGGTAAACAAGCATTTCTTCTATTTTCCTTAATTGTGGCCTAAGTAAACCCTTGCCCATAGAATAGCCTAAGTAATGAGTCTCGGACATGCCTAGTTTACATTTCTTAGGGTTAGCAGTAAGGCCAGCCTGTCTCAAGCTTTCAAGAACGGCTTGAAGCCGCTCTAAGTGTGTTTTCCAATCATTGCTAAAAATCACGACATCGCCAAGGTATGCCCCAGCATATTCAGAGTGAGGACGTAGGATCTGATCCATCATACGCTGAAAAGTTAGAGGTGCCCGTGAAGACCAAACGGAGTCTTGTAAATTCATAGAGTCCGTCAGAGTCGCAAATGCCGTTTTCTCACAACTGCTAGCCTCTAAAGGCACCTGCCAATAGCCTTTCGTGAGATCTAGCGTGGAGATATAGCTCGCCTGACCCAGTTTTTCCAACAGTTCATCGACACGGGCATGGGATAAGCATCAATTTAGAGACCTTATTCAAGCGCCTGAAATCGATACAGAACCGAACCGAACCTCTTGCTTTGGGACTAATACGACTGGGCTGCACCAGTCACTTTTACTTTCACGAATTACACCCAGTGTCAGCATCTTTTTACCTCTTCGACAATATTTTCGCTTCGTATCCGAACGGCCGCATCTGTACGAACATCAGGTGCAGTGGTAATTTTATGTTTTGTAATGTTAGTCTTGCCTGGTAAATCTGAAAAGACATCAGTGTTCCGTTCTATCAAAGATAACAGTTCTGTCTTTTGCGTGTCAGTAAGATCGTTACCAATGGTAACATCGGACTGAGAAACAGCAGCCAAGGAAGTGTTAACCTCTTGTCGGTCGTGCCATTCCTTCAAGAGGTTAATGTGTAAAATCTGGAATGGTTTGCGCCGCCGGTATTCTAACCTTGTAATTTACCGGACTCATACGCTCCTCAATAATGGGGGGCCCTGCCATTTACCTAAGAATTTGTGTGGATCCGAGGGAACCAGTACCAAAACACGATCGCCAGGTTTGAACTCACGGAGCTTGATGCAGCTATCGTAAAGACGCTTCTGAGTTTCCTGTTCTCGTTGTTGGTGTTCCACAGCAATAGAGGAAAGCATAGAAATTCTGTCTTGCAACGAAATTAGTCGATCTGCAAAGCTTGGACCCTTAGCTGCTCTCTCGTTTCCTATCCATTCCTCACGCACCACATCCAGGATGCCTCGCGCCTGCCAATAACAACTCAAGGGACTCAAGCCAGTGGACGCCTGTGGTGATTCTCGCACGCATACAAAACAAACGGTAGGACAGTGTTCCATGTTGTGGGATCATTATGAGCAACTCGCCTGATCATCTGTTTCAATGTTTTGTTAAATCGCCGGTTAAACCATTCGTTTGAGGATGGTAAACAGTAGTACTCAATTTCTTAATAGCAAAGCTGTCACACAATTGTTTCATCACGAGAAGTGAAAGGTGTGCCCTGATCAGTTAAGATTTCTCTAGGGATACCAATACAGTAAAAGTTTCACATAGTGCTTTGGCTACAGCCGAAGAGTTGGCCTTTTCAGCGATCATTTCTGGATATCGGTCGCATAATCAACCAACACCAGCAAATATTGGTACCCATCCTTAGTCTTAGGTAATGGTCCCACAATATCTAATCCCACACGCTGAAAGGGAACTTCCAATATGGGCATAGGACAAAGGGGAGCCGAGGAGGCTTATAAGCAGAGACGATCTGGCAGTCTGGACATGAAGTACAAAATCGTTCAACATCTTTTCCCATATTAAGCCAATAAAATCGTTTTGATAACCGGTCTCTAGTTTTGTCGGCACCGAGGTGCCCCCCCAAGATGTGTGAATGTGCCAGATGCAAAACAGTTTCCCTATGTGCTCCAGGTACCACCAGTTGTTCAATAAATTCCCCCTCCAAATGATCTGAGATCACTCTGAAAAGGCAACCGTCCTTTTCTATAAAGTGTGGGGTTTTCACACCCCGAATTACGCTCTTGGTAATAAGAGTCATTAGCAGGGCGAGCCTGTTTAAATGCATATTCTAATGAGCTATCAGTATGCTGCAAACGCACAAAATCTGATTGTTCGTTAACACTCGGTTTGTGTTCGGAGCGTTTGCAATCTGGGAAGATGTAGAAGGAGCAGCCCATTCTGGAAGATTGTCGGGGTGACCTCCTCCGTCGCTGGAGAGATCGGGTTCAATATCTAAGTTGGGCTCTAGATTTTCCCCGCCGCTACCAGTTCTTCGTCTTGGATTTCTTCTTCTTCTCCCCCCCCACCAAGTTCATTAGTGGACTGGACTACTGGTCCCTTACATTTATTTGTACAGTTTTAATTTTTTTTTTTTTTTATTTATTAATTTTATTACAATCAATACATAGCAATCAAGTTTTACAAAAAAAGAATTATGCTAAGAACAGATCGATCCCCACCCTTGAGAGAGAGAGCAAGCCAAACGGTGTAAAATTTAAGGCTTGTAAAAATACCTAAATTAATAAATTCTCTGTGCTTTATAAACTTATTTTAAAATATTACTGATTAGATCCTGCCATGTTTTGAAAAAGTCTGTACAGATCCTCTAACTGAGTATTTGATTTTTCCAATTTTAAATAATATAACACATCAGTTTCCCACTGACTTAAAAGAGGAGAGTTTGGGTTCTTCCAGTTTATCAGAATAAGTCTGCGTGCCAACAGTGTAGTGAATGCAATCACAATTTGTTTGTCCTTCTCCACTTTAAGACCCTCTGGAAGAACCCCAAACACAGCTGTTAATGGGTTAGGAGGGATTGTGAGTCCAAGGCTGTCTGAGAGGTAATTAAAAATTTTTGTCCAGAATAATGTTAATTTGGTGCAGGCCCAGAACATGTGACCTAGTGAGGCTGGGGCTTGGTTGCAACGTTGCAGGTTGGATCATGCCCTGGAAACATTTTGAGAGTTTTAGTCGAGACAGATGTGCTCGATATATAATTTTGAGTTGTATAATTGTATGCTTTTGCATATGGAGCTTGAGTGAATTCTCTGCATTGCTACTTTCCACTCCTTTTCTGATATATTAATTGAGAGGTCATTTTCCCAGTGTCCTCTTGGATCTTTGAAAGGAAGGGATTGTAAAATGATTTTATATATTGTAGAGATGGAGTCTAATTCCTCAAAATTGAGCAATATTTTTTCCAGCGTGGATGAGGGTGCAAGATGAGGAAAATCTGGAAGGTTCTGTTTAACAAAGTTCCTGATTTGAAGATAGTGAAAGAAATTTGTAGCTGGAATGTTAAATTTGGAATGTAATTGTTCATAGGATGCAAAGACGTTGTCTATATAAAGATCTCTAAGCAAGTTAATTCCAAATTTTTCCAGATATTAAAACTGCATATGTTTGTGAAGGTTGAAAGAGGTGGTTCTCTTGCAGAGGTGCCACAGAAAGAAGCTTCTCCATCTTAAAATGCTTTCTACATTGGTTCCAGATTCTAAGTGAGTGGAGCACAATTGGGTTATTAGTGTATTGCCGATAACGTGTGTTTATTGGAGCACAAAGCAAGGAATACAAAGAAGTACTGCAGGATTTTACTTCTATTGCGGTCCATGCCTGTATATGTTCTTCTATTTGTGTCCAGGTTCTTATCGACTGTATATTTGCCCAGTAATAAAACTGGAAGTTAGGTAGAGCCATGCCCCTTCTGCCTTTTGTCTTTGTAGGGTCGCTCTTTTGATGCGTGGATGTTTAGAATTCCAAATAAATGAGGTTATTGTTGAATCTAATTGCTTAAAGAACGATTTATTAATGTATATTGGTATGTTTTGAAATAAAAAAAGGAGCTTAGGAAGAATATTCATCTTAACAGTGTTAATTCTTCCAGCTAGTGTGAGATGAAGGGTTGACCATCTATGCAAGTCTTGTTTAATATTTTCCATGCAGACGACATAAATTTTGTTGATATAGAGCTTTATGTTTACTTGTGATGTTTACCCGAGGTATTTAAACTGTTCTGCAATGATAAAAGGAAGGGTGTCTAATCTAATATTATATGCTTGCGAATTCACCGGAAAGAGTACACTTTTATTCAGATTAATTCTGAGACCAGAGAGCTTTTGAAATTCTGTGAGTGCTGCTAAGACTGCAGGCACAGAATTTTCTGGGTCCGATATATACAGTACCATGTCATCTGCATATAATGAGATTTTCTGTTCCAGTCCTTCTCTGCTAATCCCCTTTATCTGATCAGTATTTCGACAATGTATTGCCAGTGGTTCAATGGCAATTGCAAACAGCAGTGGTGACAAAGGGCATCCTTGTCTTGTGCCACGCTCTAGTTTAAAGTAGTCTGAGCAAATGTTATTGATGCAAACTGAAGCTTCTGGGTTAGTATACAGTAATTTAATCCATGCACAAATGTTCGGGCCAAACCCAAACTTCTCCAAAATAGTAAAAAGGTATTTCCATTCAATCATGTCGAATGCTTTTTCTGCATCCAATGATAATAATATTTCTGGGGTGTTTGATTTAGTTGGTGAGTATATTACATTAAACAGGCGTCGAAGATTTGAAGATAAGTGTCGGCCCCTAATAAATCCAGTTTGGTCTTGTGATATTACTGAGGGAGCACTTTCTCCATCCTTCTAGCTAAGATTTTAGAGAGTATTTTAACGTCGTTATTCAGAAGTGAAATTGGGCTGTATGATGCACATTGTAATAAGTCCTTATTTTGTTTTGGAAAGACAGTGATTAGTGCTTGGCAAAAGGTTTGTGGAAGAGATTGGTTATCTCTGGCTTCTGTAAATGTTGCTAATAGGAGGGGAGCTAGCTGAGCGGAGAATTTCTTGTAAAACTCTGCAGGGTAGCCTTACATTTATTAATCAGTTTCGGAAAAAGGGCATTTCTCCGTCCTATGAGTAATGGCCAAGGGCACGAGTCCGAAACGGCAGACCAAACCTTAAAGTGGCGCCCCCTATAAGTTAAAGGAAGCAGTAAAGTCTGATAATCTTTAACATCACCATGTACACAGCGTATTTTTACAGTCTCACAGTCTCTAAGGCATTGTTCATTAAGACAGTCTCGTCTTACAATACAAAGATCACTTCCCGAATCTAACAATGCTGAGATTTCTCTGTCCCCCAATTTCACCGGGATCAACAAGCCATCTTTTCCATCCGGATATGTAATAGTTGAGCAACAAATCTCGGCCAGTCCAATCTCTATTGAATGAGCTGGAGACAAGCGACAATCTCTTGCCAAATGGCCGAGCTGATCACATCGGAAACATCTACGGTCGGCTCCGTTTCCAAATATCCTCTCGCGACGCCCACGCCGACGTGCTCTGTAGCCTCCACGGTCTCGTCGACCCGCTGTTGCCGCTGTCTCCCCAGAAACAGGCGTCCCATCTACGACTGGATTTCCCGTGGTCGTACCTGACCCCATTAGATTTTCAGTTCCTGCAGCTTGTCGATCAAAGCGACAAGAATGTCCTGAACGTTCGTTCACAGGTTGCGAAGCAGCACGAAATCCACCACTCTTTCTCCAAGTGGACTGTGAACCCTCTAATCGCCTGGACATAATCGTTAATGATTTAATATCATGGCGTAGAAATTCATCTCAAGAACTTCAGGTATGCCGCCAGTAATATATTCACGCACAACTGTTTCCATCACGTCTCCTTCAAACCAACAGTGCACTTTATGTATCAAATCTTGAATTTGCGCACGGATTGGGTCATCCATGTTTAGTTTCCAGTTTTTAAGTGCAAATGTTTTAGACTTCTGAAATAAGTCTTCGGCGGCATCCATCTGTGCAACCACTCCTGGTACCACTTGTCACGCTTGGGTCACAGATTTGCACAGAGACACAGAAGGTCGTAGAAAAAGAAGGATTTTTATTCAGACACCGCAAACACATGAGCTTAAACGTGCTCCATGACAAGTCAGATATAACAGTTCCGCTAGGAACAGAGAGAGATAAAAGCAATCAATTCCCAAACTGACAGACGCTGCTCAAGGCTTATAAGTCGGCGGAGTACCGCGCGAGGCTTGTATTACGCGTTATAGTGCAAGGATAAGGAGCAATGTGTAGTCAGTGTTTTAGGGTTTGTGGTTTTCCCAGAGGCGTCTGTCTCTATTTGGGGTGCAAGCAGCCCTCCAGCTCACAATATATATATATATATATATATATATATATATATATATATATATATAGTACAGGCCAAAAGTTTGGACACACCTCCTCATTCAATGTGTTTTCTTTATTTTCATGACCATTTACATTGGTAGATTCTCACTGAAGGCATCAAAACTATGAATGAACACATGTCGAGTTATGTACTTAACAAAAAAACGTGAAATAACTCAAAACATGTTTTATATTAATAAAACCATTTCAGGTGACTACCTTTTGAAGCTCATCGAGAGAATGCCAAGAGTGTGCAAAGCAGTAATCAAAGCAAAGGGTGGCTATTTTGAAGAAACTAGAATATAAAACATGTTCACGTTTTTTTGTTAAGTACATAACTCCACATGTGTTTATTCATAGTTTTGATGCCTTCAGTGAGAATCTACCAATGTAAATGGTCATGAAAATAAAGAAAACACATTGAATGAGGAGGTGTGTCCAAACTTTTGGCCTGTACTGTATATATTGTAAAAGAAGATCAGAGACATGCATAAAGGTTTAGGGTTTTAGCCCCATATACGGTAACATAAACTCGTCAATTGTTTTTTACAAAACTCAAAAGACACTGAGGGGTAGTTGGACGGACAGTTTATAGGGTAGGACTGGAAATTATAACGTGGAATGCTGGGAGATTCGTGGTGGTGTTTGGGAGCATGACATCATTAACTGGGAAGCTGAGGGAAGAAAGGGACTCAGAAGTATGTATCTCTTAGAGTCATCCGGGCGGTCTTTATGGCGGTGGTGTCTCGGTCTTTCTGAAGAAACAAAGAGAGAGAGGTTAGTGCTGCCATAGTCCCCCGAAAGGACTTGACATGGTGCCCAAACTTCTCCCCAAGCGCTCGTGTGAGACAATATTTATATAGTTAAATATACAAATTATGTTCCCATATTTAGTGTTTTCCTGCATTTAATATTTGTATGTTATCCTTACAAGTAAAACAACTCCTAAACAAATGGAAGCATTTTAGGGTGCTTTCCCACTATTGCTAAAGTTACCTTATTCTGATTTTTCATGCATACAATCCTTATATTATTTTGCTTGTCTCTGTCCATGCTCGATATAAACAATGGTTGCCACAACTACCATATCCCTCAAAAACAATAGCGAGGAATCCGTGCTCCTGGGAGAGTTTTGGGTAGGCTTATCTTCAGCTCTTCACTTCTTCAGTGTAACCAATTATCGACTGTGGTATTTGACTGTTTATTCAGTGCATACCTTGTTACTGACCGAAACTGCATTATCACACTACCATTGTACGACTCCTGATAAAATGAAAGCCACATACAGCCTAGTGGCGACCAACAGAAACGGTGTTATTGGTCTACATACTCAGACCAATGCAAAGAAACTGAAACATCTATGTCACGCCAGACCAACCAGCACGGACAAGATGCCTTAGAACAACAAAGACAACGTATGACAAACCACAGAGAGACATTATTCAAGGATCAGTGGCAACAAGTCTTGCACCAAGACAGTGAACGAAAATCTAATTAAAAACACAACCTTTCTGAAGAGCAGTGGCAAACTGCCAGTCAACAACAAACATTACGATGGGAAAACTACATGGATTCCATAAAACTGACAACTCAGAAGAAGATATATTTATATATTTATATTACGGCATAGGCAATTCTCCATTCGTTTAGCATATTTTATGAGTATCACCAAGTCACAAAGACAATGATTAATAACATCAGACTATATTTACCAAGCCCTGTTTTTACACATGGCCAGTTGTACACTACATTTTCCACAGTTAGATTGAAAGCCAGTTAAACATACAGGTACTTGTGGGTTACACACAGGAGAATATTTTTGCTGACAATAACGTTTGTGCA
Source organism: Polypterus senegalus (assembly GCF_016835505.1). Taxonomy (NCBI): domain Eukaryota; kingdom Metazoa; phylum Chordata; class Cladistia; order Polypteriformes; family Polypteridae; genus Polypterus; species Polypterus senegalus. Next base: position 21,370 of record NW_024384154.1, read on the forward strand.
ACAAATAACATTTTCTGCCAATTAATATAGACATCGGTATACTACATTTCCTGACAGCCACACTTCTCACATACTGACTTACATGTGCTCTGTATTTCCTTT
>NW_024384155.1:0-8022 GCF_016835505.1 Polypterus senegalus
AGTTTTGTCTCACCTTAAAAAGTTTCAAACAAAACAAGTTTCCAAATGTCACCTTTCCACACAGCTGCTGCATATTATGAACCTGTCCATGTCCTTTTTATTAGTTTTGACTCACCATTGTCTTTAAAGGATTTTACACATTTAAGTTAGTTTGTTTGTTCACAAACCCATAAAATCACCCTTAATGGCAGACTTGTGGTAAAGTAAAGACCTAAATTTTCAAAAAGCTAAACACTTCCAAACTGTTTCCATGTGCTTCTGGGTCAGTTTTGGCCCACTATTGACTCAATGGATTTTCTCCGCTAAATTTCAGGCACGTTGTTTGTTTGATCCATCAACATAAAATAGGGTTGGGGTGAAAAAACCGACGTCCAGGGCACCTAAAACAGGGTGTCAGAATCTGGACAAAATGACACAACCTATATGAAGATATTATAAGGGTTAATATAATCTATATAATATAATCTATCCTTATTCAGTCCTGTTTAATACAGCTTAGGTGTCACACAATGACTAACGACCTCTTTATGGCTGCTGATTCTAGTTTAATCACTATTCGTATCCTCCTTGATCTGAGTGTGGCCTTTGATCTACAGTCACACTACTCTTCTTAATAGATTATCTCCAAAGCGTGCAAAAGTTTGCTGATGACACTGCTATTGTGGGCTGCATCAGGAGTGGGCAGGAGGGAGGGAGTACAGAAAGTTAATCAAAGACTTTGTTAAATGGTGCGACTCAAACCACTTACACCTTAACACCAGCAAGACCAAGGAGCTGGTGGTGGATTTTAGGAGGCCCAGGCCCCTCATGGACCCTGTGATCATCAGAGGTGACTGTGTGCAGAGGGTGCAGACCTTTAAATATCTGGGAGTGCAGCTGGATGACAAATTGGACTGGACTGCCAATACTGATGCTCTATGTAAGAAAGGTCAGAGCAGACTATACTTTCTGAGAAGGTTGGCATCCTTCAACATCTGCAGTAAGATGCTGCAGATGTTCTACCAGACAGTAGTGGCGTGTGCCCTTCTACTACGCTGGTGGTGTGCTGGGATGGCAGCATAAAGATGAAGACGCCTCACGCCTGGACAAACTTGTTAAGAAGGCAGGATCTATTGTAGGATTAAAGTTGGACAGTTTAACATCTGTGGCAGAGCGGCGGGCATTAAGCAAACTCCTGTCAATCATGAAGAATCCACTGCATCCACTGAACAGTGTCATCTCCAGGCAGAGGAGTAGCTTCAGTGACATACTTTTGTCACCGCCCTCCTGCTCCACTGACAGACTGAGGAGATCGTTCCTCCCCCACACTATGCGACTCTTCAATTCCACCCGGGGGAGTAAATGCTAACATTCATTTTATTTTAATTTTTTTCATTTTTATAATTTAATATTGTTTCTTTGTATCAGTATACTGCTGCTGGATTATGTGAATTTCCCCTTTAATAAAGTATCTATCTATCTATCTATCTATCTATCTATCTATCTATCTATCTATCTATCTATCTATCTATCTATCTATCTTCAATTGGCATTACCCACACTCCACTGGATTGGTTCAGATCTTATCTCTTAAGCCACACTTAGTTCGTTCAGCTCAAAACATTTACATCCCAACCCACCGCTGGGGTCCCTTTTCTTTATTATTTACCTCCTAGCCACCTGGTAATTTTTTCAGAAATATAACATTAGCTTCCACTGTTAAGCTCATGACACCCAGTTCTATCTCACTCATAGCAAAACTACCTGCTCCTTCCCACTTTCCTCACATAGCAGAAATTCAATCCTGGTTCTCTTCAAATTTTCTTAAATTAAACAGTGACAAAATGGAGATTCTCCTCATTAACACAAAATCAACATTATCCAAATCCAATCATTTTTCATTTGTTGATAATTCTTCTGTCTCCCCTTTCCCCACAGGTCAACAGCCTGGGTGTCATCCTTGGCAGTACTTTATCTTTTCAGTCCCACATCAGTAACATCTCCTGGTCTGCCTATTTCCACCTGCGTAATATTAATTGTATTGCCCCCCTACCCCACTCCCCACACCACTGCTATCCTTGTTCATAGCCTGGTCACCTCTCGCCTGGATTATTGCAATTCCCTTTACTTTGGTCTTTCTTGCAAATCTCTTTATAAGCTTCAACTGGTCCAAAATTCAGCTGCCCGCATCATTACACCCTCTATTCACCATATCACTCCCGCCTTGCTGCAGCTTTACTATTGATTTCAAAATTCTCCTGTTAACATTTAAGGCTATCCACAACTGTTTTGTCTTGGTAGAGTGATATTTTACCCTACTTTCCTCTTTTGTATTATTATATGTAGCCTTTGTTAGAATGCCTCAAATCTCACAGATTTACCTCTCTTTAGAAGGCATTGTACTTTATAACTTCTACCCACCTTCCCTTCTACATCTATAACCTCAGATAATTAGGTGTAGTAAAAGACAAGCAGGAGTTAAGTTACTCTTTAAATAATGTATTAGTGATAATATTCATAAATAATAACAATAAGCAAAGTACATTTGAATATTGGCAACCATACAACCTGATAAATGGTAATGTGTAGTTTCAGGCGGCACACAGACTTGTTAGTTACTTAAAATGTCTTTAGTTAAGCCCTCATTTGTGGTCAGTTTTCTTCAGAACAGGCTGCATGCCTGTCTCGATATGGCTGCCGAGTTGTGCTCTTCATTGTGTTGTCATTTTCAGTTCATGGTGTGTAAGATGTTCCTACATAAGTTGGTAAGAGAGAGAGAGAGAGAGGGAGATTAAAGCAAGCAGATTTATAGATTTTCTGTCCAACCCCTACAGCCAATAGGGCGTCACAGTACTTAAAGGCTTCTGATACAAGCCAATTCCAAATAGCCATACTTCAAACCAATGGGGCAAAGAACACCTTCACACCTGCCACCCAAACCACGTTTTAAGGTAAAGCTTGGCAGTTAGGCTTTCTTCTGGGGGTTGGTTGAGAGAGCCCTGCAGAGAAACATTTGCCAAACTTGTTTGAGGCACTTTACCCCAACTCTGTCATAAAATTCCCTAATCCTGACTCAGTCCTAGGGGGTAAACATGAATGCTTCTCAATAATGAAATACTAATATTACATTGCTTTGCCCAAGTTACAAATAAAGAAATACAAAATATTTATCAACTTGTATGCAAAATTTCACACCACAACAACAACTTTGCCCCTCCATATTTGTCCGACCTCCTCCATGTTGCCATTACCTCCCGCACCACCATTTCCCCACAAACAGATGGTGATGGTAAGTACAATGTGATATACACAAATCTATCTATCTATCTATCTATCTATCTATCTATCTATCTATCTATCTATCTATCTATCTATCTATCTATCTATCTATCTATCTATCTATCTATCTATCTATCTATCTATCTATCTATCTATCTATCTATCTATCTATCTATCTATCTAGCCATAGATTATTGAATCCTTTAGCTTTAGTTGTGTAAGAAACTGACTGAGGTAACAAGCATATTATAAGAGGTTGCCCCTTTGTTCTGCTTTCAGGTGGTGGGTACCCGACATGGCACAATTAAGCGGTACCCAGAGATATGCTGGGATGCGTTTAGGAATTCCCCAAGAGAAGCTGAATGCTGTTTTTATTGATTGTGACGTCTGGTTTGCTCTTCCTCATTTTGTTACCTCTGCAAATCCCACGAGGAATAGCAGATGGACTGTGAGTGACTATGTGATAAATATTTATGTTGAATCCTGCCACAATTTTGCGTCTTATAAATATTTTAAATCTGGGTTTTGTTATTTATATACAATATACAGGATAACATGAGACATATCTCTTATTTTTCTTAAGCACAGAATTATGGGTAAATGGAAGTCTAAGGAGGACTACCATCTGGATAGCAAAGCAGTCCACCGTACTGCACAATTCTGCTCATTGCCACTCTAGTCAGATAGTAGTCAGACACAACAATATGAAGCATATCTAGAAAGCTGGTTACTGGCCTCCCACTCAGGGTTGGTTCTTCCCTTTATGCCAGTGCTGTCCAGGATAGGTGCCAGTCTGTGAAGGTCCAGAATTGCAATAACTAGATTTGAATATGTGATACTGTGAATTAACATGGTAGAGCAGTGGGAGTGCTGCTGCCTCATAACAACAAGGCTTAGGTTTGCTTCCTATGTATTGGAGATGCTAAATTTGACCTTTGTGTGTTTAATTTGTTATGGTTTGATTTGTGTTCCAACTGTTCAGGTATTGTTCCTGCCTTTGCTTCCTCATGACCTTGCTCAGGATAAAGAAGGTTTAGAAGCTGGATGAATTGTGACTATTCTATAGATATCTTGACTGCCTGGGGCAAATGATATCAGATCCAGGGTTGGTTGGTGTCTTGCCTGTCTTAATCCTGTATTGAAAGAAGGAGACTTGAGAGTGATGTTCTATACATATAACCTGAAACATACTGATGTCCCATTCAGAGTTACCTACTGTCTTCAGCCCATTGCTGCCAGGAAAGGCTCCATTCCCCATGACCTTGAACTTGATTAAGCATGCTTGAGAATGCTGTGCTCTGCATATCTAGTCAGTGTGGGACATATTGGTGTCTCTTTCAGGGTTAATTCATTCCTTTGGCCCACTCCTCATGGGACAAGCTCCAGCTTCCATGTGACCCAGATCAGGATAAAGCAGGTTTAGAAGATTAGTGGATGGATGGATGCTATTCTTTGGACATCTATATTGCCTGGCACGTTTAGCATCTTGTCTAGAGTTGGTTGCTCTCTTCTGCTCAATGCGTAATAACGTATTGAAATAGGAGACTTAAGAATGAGGCTCTATGCATATCTAGGTTAACACATGTGTAGAGCGTTTAAAATTACAAAGGGAATTAGTGCAGTGGATCGAGACGGTGACTTTAAAATGAGTTCATCAAGAACACGGGGACACAGCTGGAAACTTGTGAAGGGGAAATTTTGCAAAAATATTAGAACATTTATCTTTACAAAGAGAACCAGAGACTAAATAAACTACCAAGTAGTGTGGTAGACTGTAAGACTTTAGGGACTTTCAAAACTCGACTTGATGTTATTTTAGAAAATTCAGTGGATAGCATTGGCAAGCTTTTTTGGGCTGAAAGGCCTGTTCTCGTCTAGAGTGTTCTAAAGTTCTAATGTTGCCCAGTGGGGGTCGGGCGGTCTCATGGTCTTAGAACCCCTGTAGATGTTGATTTATTTTCTTCAGCGAGTTGGAGTCTTTTTTTTTGTTCCTTTCCATCCTGGCTGTTGGACCTTACTTTATTTTTTGTTATTTAGTATTGCCTACTCTTGTTTTTTTTTTACATTTTTATTTTTTTTAAACTTGTCTTTCTTCGTCTTGTAAAGCACTTTGAGCTACATCATTTGTAGGAACATGTGGCTACCTACCAACCTACCTACTAACCAACCAACCAACAAACCAACCAGCCACGTTTCAAGTTTACGACACTCACTCCCATAACAACGTAAAAAAATTGAGACGTGAGTGTTTTGGCTTACGCCGTTAGCGTTGTACGTACAGACTACGTGGACGAACTAGTTTGGTTGTGCGCAGCCTAAGAAAACACAGTAACACGGAATATGAGTGAGGGAATTGGCAAACTAGCTTGGTTGTGTGCAGCACAAATATTCCATTTGTGTTGCTTTGTGTGGAGACTTTTTTTCCCTTATCATGGCTCCCAAATGAAAGTCAGAGTCTTTAGATGGTAGTGCTTCTGCAGGTTCTCCTGCCTCTCCAGTTTCCTCCTCCCAATAGGTCACTCTTTCCCACCTTGCAATGCCCCTTCCAGTGTGCAAGGCAAAGCATTTTTTTAGACTCATTTTTTTGTCATTTTTTCTGTTACTAAAGTACAGTGTACGGTACAGTATATTAATGTCCTTTTCCTTTTTCTGTGGCTTAGTTGTGGTTTTATGTTCTAGATTATGATTTTACAACTGTGTTCGGATAGGTAAGCTCCTAAGGCTAGGGTGTGTTTTGACTTACACCAAAATTAGGGCTACATCACTGTTATAGGAACGGAACTGTGTTGTAACCCGAGGACCCCCTGGATTTATCTACAGTATCTGTTATACAGTTTCTATCTATCTATCTATCTATCTATCTATCTATCTATCTATCTATCTATCTATCTATCTATCTATCTATCTATCTAGATAATGTCACTGCCCATAGACTGGAGCAGCAGCTTGGAATTATAGCAGTGGCATCAAGAAGAGAAGCAGTGTAGAAGAGATTGAAATGATTCTCAAGCTTTTATTATTTTAGCAAATGTATACCTCAGTTGCAACATACACAACCTACTCAGCAGTTTAAAGAAAGGCATGCAAGACTTCTCAGCGAGTCTTAGGTTTAAGGCTGATGGGACGTCCCCTAGACATGCTGGTAGATCATTCCAGTGCTATAAGGCACAGCAACCAAAATCTCGCTATCTCGCTGCCTCCACTTGCACACCATTAATGAAGATTTCCGTTTTCTTAGCTCTGCTTTCAGATTTATTGATCTGCTGGCGTGCTGGTACACGGGGGTACCTGCCATTACGGTGCTACGTACAGTTTACACATCTGAAGGGTCTTGGATGGGACCTCCCTACTTCATAAGAAAATGCAAGATGTTACTGTAATTCACTCCGGTACCAGGTAGATAGATAGATAGATAGATAGATAGATAGATAGATAGATAGATAGATAGATAGATAGATAGATAGATAGATAAAGTAAATATAGTAAAATCTATCTATCTATCTATCTATCTATCTATCTATCTATCTATCTATCTATCTATCTATCTATCTATCTATCTATCTATCTATCTATCTATCTATCTATCTATCTATCTATCATATAGTGCCTTTCTCATTTATCTATCTATCTATCTATGAAAGGCACTATATAATACATAAATTAAAAGCACTGTATAATAAAGTAAATATAGTAAAATCTATCTATCTATCTATCTATCTATCTATCTATCTATCTATCTATCTATCTATCTATCTATCTATCTAGATAATGTCACTGCCCATAGACTGGAGCAGAAGCTTGGAATTATAGCAGTGGCATCAAGAAGAGAAGCAGTGTAGAAGAGATTGAAATGATTCTCAAGCTTTTATTATTTTAGCAAATGTATACCACAGTTGCAACATACACAACCTACTCAGCAGTTCAAAGAAAGGCATGCAAGACTTCTCAGCGAGTCTTAGGTTTAAGGCTGATTGGACGTCCCCTAGACATGCTGGTAGATCATTCCAGTGCTATAAGGCACAGCAACCAAAATCTCGCTATCTCGCTGCCTCCACTTGCACACCATTAATGAAGATTTCCGTTTTCTTAGCTCTGCTTTCTATAGATACTGTATATAGTTTCACAATTCCATAATTTATGCACAAGTCGAAGAGTAACAAGGACAGAGAGGGGGCTCTTAAACTTAATTGCTGCCATGATTTCCTCAGTCAGATATATTTAACATGTTTTGGCACCTCCAGTTAATCATTTAGAAATGAATAAGTCAGCTCTAATGTATTCGGAGATCCGCAGTAGATATTCATGTCACTAATTGCATTCTGTAGGTTAATTTTAAGCATCTGCTTTGAAGCGTAAACCAGCAGATAGTTTAGAGCTGTATCACGGTGCCTTGTGAAAGTGTTCACCCCCCTCAGTGTTTGTCCTGTTTTGTCGCATTACAACCTGGAATTCAAATGGATTTTTGGGGCTTAACATCATTTGACTTACACAACATGCCTACCACTTTGAAGGTGTAAAATATTTTTTATTGTGACACAACCAATAATATGAGAAAAAAAAGCAGAAATCCATAGAATCCTCCTAGAGCCCCCCTTTTTGCTGCAATTCCAGTTGCAAGTCTCTTGTCGAATGTCTCTATTAGCTGAGCACGTCTCACCATTGGGAATTTCACCCATTCCTCAAGTTCAAAGCTCTTTCAAGTTTGATGGGCTATGTTGGTGTCCAGCCATCTTCAAGTCATGTCACAGATTCTCACTTAGATGG
>NW_024384156.1:0-4902 GCF_016835505.1 Polypterus senegalus
GAAAAGAAGGTATGCGGATTCAAACCTGGAGACTAATGAATTTCAGTCCATCCTTAACCACTGGCCAGATACAGATCTCAGCAAGGATATAGCTTTACGGTAATTTTTCTGTTGTTTTTTAATTAATTTCTCTTTCTTTCACTTCTGAAATTCCTAATTATTGAGTCTATGGAAGGAAACTACAGTGGTCCCATCATGCTTTCATTTGTTACTTTTTTCCCGATTTAAGTTTTCTTTTTGGCTGAATTCTATGTTGAGACACACAATTTCACTGGAGAACAAAGGGAGATAAGTAAGAAACACAGCAATCTGGATATTAAGGGAAAAACAACGAGAGCGCGTGTAGTGTTGCAAGTGCAGACCCGATTGTTTGCCAGCTCTTCTTCTTCTCTTTTCTTTGCCTTTGCTGCCTAAGAAGAAGGCTGACATGCATGATTTACTGATCCCGTTCTTATTAGATTCGTTTCACATCCTGTGAATTCTGTCATTTACACCCAGAATAATTAGTAAATTTAAGCCTTCAGACCCTAGCAGTGACTTTACCCGTAGCACTGCAACAAAAAGAAATAATGAGGTTTGTGTTAAAATGGCCTTACAGTCTCCTCTCAAATTCAGACCAACAAGTGATTTTGGGGCTTAATCTTTGAACACGACTGTTTTAAATCATTAGTATCAATATCAGTAGTTATTTGGTCACTGCTTTGGGGTTTCACGATGGCGTTTGAACTTCAGCTGATCTTTCTAGACTGCACTCAAATGCTTTGCTGCAGTCTGTGCCGACAGGACACTTAACTTTGCGGCGTCTCAGTTTTGTTGTGAACAGAAACTGGTAAGCTGTCACGGAATGTGTTCTTATGCCTCCCATTGATTGCAGCATCACCAGTTTTGTTAATTGAGCGTGAGCTACTGACAAGATTTGCAAATTGTATTGGGAGTGACAAGGTAAGGGTTAATACCTGATTTGCTAAAGTTTAAACTACGGAGCCGGCAGGACTCGATCCTGCGATGGGAAACCCAATGGATTTTGAGTACATCAGCCTAACCACTCGGCCGACTACTGGCGGTAGGTCCCTGAATCGCCTGAATTCCTTCAATGCTCGAATCGCCCTTCTTCTGTTTGTCAATTGTGCTCTGAAGACATTTGGACTGGAGCAGGGCGGTAATATACGGTCTATTTCTGAAGATCCTTAAGAGCAGAGGATTTCAGCGACTTCGATTTTCTGGGGAGAGTAGAACAGTTAACAGCATGTCTTGGTTGCAAAGTCCACATGTGTTAGCTCACAGCCAGACCCGAAGAATTCAAAGTTAACTATATCAGCCAAGCAACTGAAAAATAACAGGAAAGAACAAAAGCGTGCTCGTTTTAATCAGGAAAAGCGAGAGTTACTCCCAGTTTCTATGCATAAATAACGGAAGCTGTCTCTGTTATCGTGGTAAAATTCTTAAGCATGTCTCCAGCTTGCTGCGTTGGGCTGCTTATAATTTCGAAAACAGTTAAGAAAGTTAAGGAAAATATCCGTCCATCCAGAACACTCAAGTGTAGCCCTCAGTCTGTGAGCAATTTATAGCAAAGTCCTCTGTGCAGAGACAGTATTTCTCTTTAAATCTTTTTTAAACGATAGAATTGTATTCACGTTTTACCCTTTCATTCTAAGCAAACTGGTACTGTCAAAGTTTCAAAAATACACAGAGAATGACAGAGAGAGAGAGAGAGAAGAGAAATAAACATGAATAAATATAAAATCCATTGCCCATTTAACTTTCCTGGAAGGGAAGAAAACAAAATATATAACAGTCAGTCTTAGGAAAGAACAATGTGGTAAAATAAGTTCAAGGTCACATTCTCTCGTGGGCAGTTAACATGAAGTGTATCCACGAGCAGCTTTAATTTCATACCTCTCACGTAACTTGTAGGGTAAGCTGACACTCAACAGGCCACAAATAGGACGGGATTGCCTCATCCGTCCACATTACTGCGTGAAGTTGACAATAAGCGAATTATGATGGATCGCTACAATCTCTCAGGAGCGGAGGATGGTTAACTTCTGTGAAAAGCGTTTAAATTGTTTCTTTTAAAATGCTACGTCTGTGAGCTCATCCCGCAGCACTAGTGAGACAGGCGAAGCAGATTAATTCACTTCCATATAAATCTGACAGAGGCACTGAACACCCATTTCTGTGGCCCGGCTCAGCTCAGTCGGTAGAGCATGAGAACTCTTAATCTCAGAGGCGTGGGTTCGAGGACCCACGTTGGCGGTTACTCATTTTCCTTTGAAGGAATGCTTAATCAGAAAATTCGAAGATAAGTCTAGCGATTGTACTCAAAGCTCTTTCCAAATTAAATGAGTGCTACGCTGCAAGAGTCTATAAGTAACAAAATGTCCATACGTACTCAATCTGAACTTTTCATTTTGTCTGATATCCAAGGTTTCAATAAATGATTGCAGAGAGTGCAGGAAACAACTGCATAAAGTACAGAAATATGTGAAATTGAGACTTTAGATTTGATCCAGTCTTGAGGCGTAGCGCTTAGCCATTGTCTGGTGGAGACATGAACGTTTTGCCAAAAAAAAACGACCCTTTCCGTCTCTTTACTGTGATATGAAAAGAAATGAAGGAGAGAAATTATCAAACAATGAATAAAGAGTGGATTGCTTAGAATAAATTGATTTTCATTTTCGTCACGCTTCTTCTATATCTGCACAGAAGGTATCTTGGATTCTAGGCAAGGAAAACCACATGATGAACTCGGAAATGATAGAAAGATTAATAGATAGATAGATAGATAGATAGATAGATAGATAGATAGATAGATAGATAGATAGATAGATAGATAGATCGATCGCAAATTTAAAAGCAGTGAAAGGACAGATTTTAACAAGAGGTTTGGTGGGGCAGTTTGTCCGGTTACTCAGTTGGTTAGAAGCGTGGTGCTAATAGCGCCAAGGTGAGGTTCGATCCCAGTGCAGACCAGCAGCAATATTATCAACACTGTTACTTGTTTTAAGGTTTGTTTCCATAGCATACTTACCTTAGGGTTTTCATTCACCCTCATGATTTACATTTAAATTAAAACTAATTGAGTATTAGAGAAAAAAATTTATTTAACATTCAACAAACTTTCTATTCAGTTTTGCCTCGGCAACTTTGTGAAATGAATAAACTCCATCATTCACTGAGAGTAACAAAAAGACAGTCCATCCAGAACACTCAAGTGCAGCCCTCAGTCTGTGAGCAATTTATAGCAAAGTCCTCTGTGCAAGACAGCGATATTCTCTCTTTACAATCTATTTTAAATGATAGAATTGTATTCACGTTTTATCCTTTCATTCTAAGCAAACTGTACATGTCAAAGTTTCAAAAACACACAGAGAGAGTAGACAGAGAGAGAGAGAGAGAGAGAGAGAGAGAGAGAGAGAGAGAGAGAGAGAGAGAGAAATAACAAATGAATAAATATAAAATCCATTCCCCATTTAACTTTCCTGGAAGGAAGAAAACAAAATATATAACAGTCAGTCTTAGGAAAGAAACCATGTGGTAAAAAATAAGTTCAGGTACACAGTTCTCTGTGGGCATTAACATTGAAGTGTATCCACAGAGCGCTTTAATTTCATACCTTCAGCTGTAACTGTAGGGTAGCTGACACTCAACAGGACCTACAAATAGGGGCGGTTGCCTCATCCGTGAACATTACTGCGTGGAAGTTGACAATGCGCAATTATCGATGGATCGCTACAATCTCTCAGGACAGGAGGATGGTTAACTTCTGTTGCAACGTGAAATTGTTTCTTTTAAAATGCAACGTCTGTGACTCATCCGCAGCACTAGTGAGCAGGCGAAGCCAGATTAATTCACTTCCATATAAATCGACAGAGGCACATGTCATTGACTTTCTGTGGCCTGGCTAAGATCAGTCGGTGAGACATGAGACTCTTAATCTCAGAGTCGAGGTTGAGACCTGTTGGTAGCGTTTACTCCTTTCCTTTGAAGAAATGACTTCTTAATCTGAAAATTTGCAAGATAAGTCTAGCGATCATAAGTCAAAGCTCTTTCCAAAATAAATAGTCCTCACACTGTAAGAGTCTAGCAAGTAACAAAATGTCCACATCGTGCTCATTCTGAACTTTTCATTTGTCTGATATCCCAGGTTTCAATAAATGATTGCAGAGATGCAGGAAACAACTGCTCAAAGTACAGAAATGTGTGACAATTGGACTTTATATTTGATCCAGTCTTAGACGTAGCAGCTTAATGCATTGTCTGTGGAGACATGAGCGTTTATGAAAAAGCGAGCCTTTCCGTCTCTTCACTGTGATATGAAAGAAATGAAGGAGAGAATTATCAAACAATGATTAAAGAGTGGATTGCTTAGAATAAATTGATTTTCATTTTCATCACCTTCTTCTATATCTGCACAGAAGGTATCCTCAGATTCATGGACAAGGAAAACCACATGATGTACTGGAAATGATAGATAGATAGATAGATGATAGATAGATAGATAGATATAGATAGATAGATGGGAGATAGATAGATGATAGATAGATAGATGATAGATAGATAGATTGTGTAGAAGGAAAATTTTTATTAGAATAGAGAGGCAAATTAGCATATAGAGCCATAGAAAGTAATTAAAAGCATCTAAAACATTAGATTAAACTAAATTAGAATATAAAAGCAAATTACGATGAGGTCTAGCAAATGGTTAACTAAAAAATCAGTTATATTGCATTATTTTTAGTCTTACAATAAATTTTCAAAGTAAAAGAAAAGAACAGCTAAAAGACACATGAGAAACCAGTTTTGGACAGGATAGATAGAGACACTGTTTCAGCTAGAAGAGATAACACAGAAAAAAAATCTGTATTCACAGTTGCTGAATCAGCAGTAAGGAACAACCTA
>NW_024384157.1:0-17592 GCF_016835505.1 Polypterus senegalus
GCTTTTTTTTAGGACCTTTGGCGGTAAAAAAAGACCCTAAATTGTGACCTGAGTGCAGAAGAATTAAATTTGGTTTTGGACGACATCTACTGTTCTGTTACTTGCCCTATGGCTGAATTGGTGCTGTTGATTTCAGCCTCATACTACATGGGACCTGGAAGGCGAGATCATTAGTAGCCAAATTGTATGCATCAAGTCGATTCGTTCGGTTTGCCTAATTGCTGTGAAGTTTCTAATTGTCCTCAATTTGTGTATTTCTGATTCTAAATTAGAGCATTTTTGGTAGGTGAAGCTGTCTGCACTATCAGCCAGAAAGCCTGGTGTATGTGAATCAGGACACACAACATATAAATGCACCCTCAACTGCAGAGAGCAGATGCTATTTCATTCCAATTTGTCTTTATCGCTTTCTGTTTCCTTTTTGCTTTCTGCATTCAGTTGAATCATTAGGAGACCATTGGCTTTAAACTTTCACCACCGCTGGGTGACCAACTTCATGCTGTTGGTTTACTTTTCTTGTCGGATGTCGCATTACTCAGCTGAACTTTCTGACTAATTTGATTAGTTATTGGCTATTCTTTTCAACACTGTAAAACTCTATGACCTGTTGTTGTGAGATGCCACTTTCATTCTTTCTCGCTGCTCATCCCACCAGATGTTATGTAAAATAAGGAATAAACTCATTATTAAAATGTTTCTAACATCCTAAAGCTGTCTTCCTGGACATTTTGTTTTACATTTTCTAGCATAGGTTCAATGTAATTACTTATCTGAAATCTTGCTCTTTGTAGTTTTGGAATTGTCTTTCTGCCATGTGCTGCCAGCCTGTTTTGGCTGCGGCATGGAGTAATTAGCCTGCAGTGTTCTCTATATCCTTGGCTGACTGTACTTTCAAGTTGCTGAGCAACAAAGCAAAATGAATATTTTGGACCACAAATGAATCAAAGTCAAAACACCAAAGAGGTCATTCAAACACACTGAGCCAAGACTGAGTGCCAAAACAAGAATGCTAACAATTTGGAGACAGAGGAAAACTTCAAAATCAGAACAGGATTAGAAACACATAGAGTAGGGTTTTGTTTTAGTGTTTATTCAAATCTGGATAGTGAGTAGAGTATTTGTCTTTATTTAAACCAGCACTTTGAGAGTCAATGTGTCTTAGTGACACTCGTCATGTGTAACAGCCAAGAGCAGCATAACCATCAAAATTCCAAAATTGTGGCGTCCATACAAGAAACACACAAAATGGTGGTGCCATGATAAACAAAATGGTAAAAGATGACAATTAACAAGTAATGATAAAATTTAAATAAATGGTGACAAGATGACAATTCACCAAATAATGATAAAATTTAAATAAGCATTAATAAATAATAATGTTTTGAAAATACATTTTAGGCAAGTATGAATTTAATTCCCCATTTGAAAAAAACTGAAGGAAGCTTATAAGATTTCTTATAAATATTTTAATGGGTTCTTTGATGATCATCTTTATTAACTCATGGGATTGCAGGCACTTTCTAGGTGGGTATCTCCGGTCTATCAAATTATGCTTCAAATTACTCTTTTTTATTCTTGTCACCATTTTGTTTGATCTCACACTTGTCGTTTTTGTCAGAAATTACTGATATATTTTTAAATACCCACACCCTTTGTGTTGTATAGTTTTTTTTTTTTTTTTGGCTACCATTTTAGTTTTCCACATTTTGTTAGCTCATCATTGGGTAGTGTCCTAAGATGTTGTGACTTGTGTAACCGATGCCATTGGTTTAAAAGGGTGGCTAAAAGTTCACTTTCCTATATGAACTGTGATTAAAAACCCAAACAAACTTTTCTAAATTTCCCGTTGTCTCACATCTTCACTCCTGGTGCCTCGGCATTCTGCATCTGTTTGCATGTTCTCCTCTGTCCATATCCAAGTTCCTTCAGCTTCTTCTCAAAGTCCTTGACCCCTGACCAGTAAGGGCCCCCCTTGTGATGGGTTGCCATCTGGGTTTATATTTTCCTGCTCTAGCCACTGCTGCTGTAGAGACTGCAATATCTTAAACATCTGAAATTTGAGGGCCCAGAAAAATTGATAGATGGGTGAAAGCAAACTAAAATAAATAAAATGTAAAAAGATAAGCGGTTTAGGAAATTGATGGACAATTGATGGTTGTATGAGTCAATACAATAAACCGACAAAATAAAACTCTAAGGGCACCAGGTCTGCTCTAGGTTGTTGACTGCTGAAGTTCTCAGATTAATTGATCTCCATTCACTCTACGGTGTTAAAAAACCCTCAGCGCATCAGTCAATTGTTATCAGAAAAGGAGCTTTGGTCAAAAATGGGGGAATTTAAACACTTTGTCTACAAATCAGTGGGTGAATCAGAAACAGTGAGTTTGATCCCTGTCATTTGTTTAATAAGTAGTGATGTCAACATTCAGTGAGAGATTTAGTCAGTCAGTCATTCCCCAACCCATTTTATCTAACACAGGGTCAGGGGGTCCCTGGAAGATCCCAGCCAGCATAGGGTGTAAAGGCGGAACAAATTCCGGGCAGGGCATCAGCTCACCGGGACACACACCCCCCCCAAAGCATCCAAAGGACAATTTTTTCCCAATGCCAAAACCCATGTCTTTGGACTTGGGGGGAAAAAAACCAGAGAGCCCAGGGGGAAACACACACACGGGGGAGGACCGGAAAAACCCCAGGTCTCCTTCAAAAGGAACAGTGCCCAATGAGCCACCCCTACGGTGAATTTGGGGCTGTTATTTTAAAAAGGCAAAAATAAAAAAGTTTGCAGGTTAAGGGAAAATAATCCTTGGGGAAAGATTTTCTTTTATATTTTTTTGTTTGACAATACTTTACAGTTTTTGAAACTCACACTGCATTTTCCCTTTAAGGTGTCATTCTCTTGGGTCAAACAGTAAGGTGGGAAATTGAAAATGAACCTGGGTTCTTTAACAAAACCCCCTTTTGGGAAAAAACCCCAAAAAAAAACCAAAGTGAACATTCAGATAATCCCCCCCGAATGTCACTGTGTATCGGGGTTTCTTCACTCGGGGAAATCGGGGTCAAGGGGTTCCCCCGGGTTTCCCCTTTTCTCCATCAGCTGGACATCAACTCAGAACCTGCAGGGGCCATCCCTGCACAGTTAAAACCCCTGCACTGACATCTGCAATTATATTTCTATCTAAATCTAAAAAAATTTTCAAAAAGTTTAAGAAAAAATTTAAATCAATATCAAAAGAAAAAACCCCCAACATGGATATGTTAAATGCGCCCTCTTGGTTATACACAATTTTTAAAATTTTTTTACTTTTTTTAAACCTTTTCCTTTTTTTTTTAAACATTAAGGTTGTTGAACCCTTGGCACAACTAATTTCAAATTGTAGCCTCTGCTGTTTGCATTTCCATTCAATTTTTCTCTGAAAAAAGGGTTTACTGGGTTTTCTCTTAAAAATTTGACTGTAATTTAGGGGCCTCCCCGAGTGGTATGGGACATGGGGTGTGGAGATGTCCATGGTAATGGAATGAGAGGGTTATTTTCAAAACCAGTCAAACAGACAGTGACCCCCAGGGGACATTGATTCGTTTTTCTGCAGCCCACAGGGCCCATGTTCTGTTAGTTATTTTTCGGAAAAATTATACCCAAAGTTTAACAAAAGTATTATTATGGTTTTATTATAATGTTTTTTTTTAACGGGGTTCCCATTTAATTGATCAATTGGTTATGGAGGTAAGACATGCTAATTTCATTTCTAAGTATATCAAAATTCTGAAAACAAATTTTAATAATTCAAAACAGTTTGTTTTTATTTGAGAGGGTTGAGCCGTCATCTTGGCCCCTGAACTATGTGTATTGACCCGAAAAACCCTTTTGATCCCTCGAGCTGTGAAAAAGAGTTTTAGGGGGTCGGGTATTTGAGAAGGGGGGAGGAGCTCAGGCAAGATGTTTTCTGACAGGGTGCATTCTGGCCAAAACCCGGAGATGTTTCAAATGTCAAAGGGGACCTCGGGGAGACCCAAAGGGTGGATGGGAATGATCAGTTTCCCCCGGGGTTTGGAGCAGGTGACAGGGAAATTTTGGGTGTCTTTGCTTTGCTTCCCAGACCAGATTCGCAGAAAATCAAAAAATGGATGGATAAATTTCCCAAAAAAAAGTTAATACAGGATCGGTGTTTGTTGTGTCCCGCCCAACGCATGAATTCGTTTTGATTAAACCAGGGAAAAAATGGGCTAAGGTTGAGTAGAGTTCCCCCTAACTAGCTTTGGTGTTTGGAAAACCCAGCACCGAAAACATGGGCAAGGGGGGGAAATTTTGGTGTGAGGGTAGAAACCACTCGGGTCCTTGCAGCCCGGAAAAGGGAAAAAATTTTGGAAAAAAATACTTTTTAAACCATATCTTGCTTATCAAATTTCGCATACAATGTCAGAAATTTTGATATAAAGAAGACGATTCTCTAAAAAGTTTTTAAATGTGAATCCGTTCCCAACCCAGCTACAGATGACAGGCGCTTGCTCCATCCCTCTAAATCCTATTGGATAGTCTTAGCCCCCTTGGGTTATAGTACTGGTTTTAGCCCCGCCCCCTCTTCGTCCAATGGGTGCAGTCACAGCTTGGGGAAAAATTGGGGAAAACGGATACCTGTCAGGGGCGTCCCCTTTCGGCCTTTGCTTCGGTCAGACGAAACGCTGGTGTTTTTTAATGTTTTGTTTGAACGTTGTTATTTACATGTTTTTAAAGTTTAGTTAAGGGCCCCCGGAATCTTATTTTCTAAATTTTAAACCAAAAAACAAGAATAATTCAGGTCCCTACAACCCAAAACAGGTAATTTTATTATTATTATTATTTTTTTTATTACAAAGTGAGTCAGATGGAATTTCATCATCCCTTTCTCTTTGGGTTTTTGAAGCTGATGAAGGCGCTCTGAATGAGCCTCACCGGAAGATCGGGGGACAACCCCCAGAGCTGCCCGGCATAAAATGAAAAATGGAAAAATGGACAAAGTGGGTCTTCTGCTGGCCCGCATTTTTCCCAGTTACTTGGATGTGTCAGGTGCATGACGGCTGTTTGTTTAGTGGTGTGTGTGTAGATGGGATGGCTGTTAGATCTACACTGAAAGGATTGCTGTAAATTTGGGGTTTTCCTGTACCTGTATTTGTTTGATAACATGTTTATTTTTTAAAAGAAATTTATCCCCGAAAGGTTTTTTAAAAACTTAATACAGTAATATAAAAAATAATCATACTGTAAATAGTTGAAACATCATCTTAAAAAAAGGGCATTCTGGGATTGGTTTGAACAGGAAGTAGAGCGGTGCAAGTTGGCGGTTTTTTGATTAAAACCCACATTAAAACATTTAAATTTTTTACGTCCTGTTAATTGTAATTTAAAATTTTTATTTTTTTTATCCTCCCCTATTTAGTTCATTTTTTTTAATATTACATTTGCACTTTCCATTGTTGAGGAACGGGAACAGCAGGGCGGAAAATTAAAATTTCCCAGAAACAATTTACATTTTTGTTGGTAGACTCTGTCTCTTTTTTTTTTGTGCTTTTTAAAAAAAAATTTTTTGTCTATGGGTGGTTCATTAGTTATTCATTTGACAGTCGTTTAAATCCTCAGTTTTGTTTTTTGTATGTGTGTATAATTATAACTTTATTAGTTAGTTTGTTTTAAAAGTTCAAATAGCCTGTATACCCCACACACTATTTTGCCTTGCTTGTGTGAAAGCCATTTCATCAGTTAATGTTTAAACAATATCTTTATTTTAAATTATCAAAAAGTATTCTGCATATCGTTTTTTTCGTGCCCATTAGACATCCTGGCATTTAAAAAAGATTTTTCCGTGTCTATCATTTTACATATAAGGAAAAAAGTGATTTTGCACAAAGTCCCAAAGTTCCAAACTCTTTTTAACTCATAAATTTTAAAAAGTTAGTAAAAGCAGTTGGGAATTAGCTTTTTTTAATTTAAAATTTCAGCTGGAACCTGCTTAAAGCAATGAGTTTTGCATTTTTTGATGATAGTGAAGATAACTTTAATCCCAGGAAAATTAAATAATCCGCCAGTAAAATGATACAAAAAACAATATTAAATTAAATAGTAATAAAAAGAAAAAAAAAAAAAAATTTAAATAAAATTAATGTTAATTTACCCCCGGGGTAGAATTAAGAATCACATGTGTGGGGGGGCATCTCCTCAGTCTGTCAGTGGAGGGACGTGAAAAAAAGTCTGTCACAAAGCTACTCCTCTCTGGAAAATGCCTGTTCAGTGGATGCAGTGGTTCTTCAGTTGACAGGAGTTTGTTAGTCCCCGTCACTCTCCCAAATGTTAAACTGTCAACTTTAATCCTACAATGGGGCCTGCCTTTTTAAAAAGTTTGTCCAGGCTTGGGGCGTCTTTCATCTTTTCTACCCCAGCACCCACTGCATAGAAGGGCACTCCCACTATTTTCTGACTTAAATAGATTAACCAACTGACCAAAAATGCTACACGTCAATTTGTGATCATTATTTTGAAACAATATTGCTGTTTGTCGCACATTAAAATTTATAGTTTTTTCCCTGTTGTTTTATAGATCTTTCCATCTACCTTAGAAAAATTAATCCCCAAAGGAAAACTTTTCTCAGTACATTCCTATTAAACAAACTTTAAAGCACTTTTTTTTTTCAGGAAACAATATAAGCAAAAAAAAGGAAATCAGAAAAAAATATATTCTCTGATTTTCCTGGCAGATACTTTTTAGAAAATGTGTTAATCTGATTCAGAATCTTTAAGGTTTAATCTTATATAAATTCCCTTTTGAATTGCCAATTGACCTGGATCAAAAAAAAAAAACCCTAAATTTTTGGGTTTTTGTGTCATGGGTGCAATCCGTTATTTTTCTGTAGGTCAAGCATTGACCACTGGTTTTTAGTTGTGCAGGTTTTTAAATACTTGGGTCAAGTCCCAGAGCAGGAGACAGTCTCACTCCCCTACATTGGTGGATCTGTTCAAATTTTTGGGGGTGAACTTTTGCAGATTTTGGACTTCAAACTTTCCCAAAAAAACCCTTTTACAGAAAGAACATCATGTTGTTCTGGACGAAATGGAAGGTGTTGTATCGGGAAAAATTTAGTCAATTCTCATTCCCAAATTCAATTACGTACATTTGTCAAAAAAATAATTTTCTTGTAGACCAGGAGTTCACTGTTGACACCCAAAAATTTGGGGTCCTTATGTTAATCAAAATAATCTGCCTGCCTTGTGTATCGCTGTTGGTTCTTTCATTCTTTTCATTACTAGAATGATGTCTGAGTTACAAAAGTTAAGCAAACCTTCTGTGAGAAATGCAACCCTTTCCCCTGCACCCTAAATCAGTCGTTGAGAAATGTGGGGCTGGGGGTAGAAGATTTAATGTCGGAAAAAAGGGGGACTTTTTAAAGGTTCCAACCTGTCCGTCCATTTTCAGCACCTGGATGATCAGGGTAAATCAGACAAAAAGCTAATTATGTTGTCTTGTTTGTTGTGACACTCTTGTGATATTTCATTACTTTTTTCAGCAAAAAGAAATTTTGCTTCAGTAATTAGTTTGCCCCTAGGTCCCCTCAAAATTCCCCAAAATGGGGGCCCCTCAGACTCCTCATAAAAAAGTTTCTCACCTTAAGAGTGTAAGTTAAATATTTTTGAAAATCATTTTGATTGCTCGTGATTTTAATGTTTGATGTCTTGAATTTGTGTCCATTTTTTTTTTTTACTTAGGGATTTTCCCTTCACAAATGCCCCGGAACCTCAACTTGCCTGACAGTCCAAATTATAATTCTTGGTATTGGACATAATGTGCAGATATCTAATTGTACCTGATAAAATTTCTCATGTTTAATTCCCTTTTAAAGAATGTCATTTTTTTAATTTTTTAACAGGTCAAACTCTAAGCAACCAGCAGTGGATGGTGACATTTAAGGGCCCCTTGTATGTGAGGGAACTCAGCTTTTTCTGGCGTCTGCTGTGTTTCTTCTTTGGGCCTTTTTTTTTTTGTTTCTTGTGACTGAAGACAGAAAAGCAAAAATTTAAAATTAGAAATATTCTTTATTCATACACACCAGGAAAAGGTTAAATGGCAGAAAACAGCCCTAGGACACTGCCCTTCATCTGCAGAGCTTTAGACTTTTGTTAATAAACATTATCAAATAATCTAAGGGTGGATACATCTTTTGGGGCCTGTAAGTCCACACCGTTAGGCCCAAGAAGCACCTTGTTTTTGTACCTGTAAACATAGGGTCTGCATGACTCTACCCCCACCCATAGAACATCTTTCTGTCATCATCAGATTTGTCAAGCACAAAATTTTTGCCTGTATTTTATTTTTCCACATTTATAATTTTTTTCCTCCAATATAGGAAGACTGCAAAATTTTATTTTTTAGGTAAAACATTGGCTTATTTTTCCCTACATACATTTTTTATTAAAAAGACACCCCTTTCCCTCAGACCTTTTAAAACTGCCTGAAAGGTTTGCACCTTCCTCTTAACCGCTTTTTCCCCTGCATTCTGGCACGGGTTATACAGCTCACCTTTTCGCTCAGTTCGGCTCGGTTTCGTTGGCTGTAGTTTAGTCCCGCTTTGGTGGGTGGGATTATTCACGTTGTTGGTTGCGCCCCCCTCTACTGCCCCTGACACCGTGGAACTTTACAACAACCGCAACAGACAACACTTTGCTCGGCGGCCGCGGGGTTTAAACATCAAAAAAGCACATCACTATCTTTTATCCTTTGCAAAATAAAATAACTTAACTAGTGTAACATTAAAATCTGATTCTATATAATACGTCTTACATTTTTCAAAAAATCCATTTTTTGGACATTTAACCCCTGCTTCAAGTGGTGGGATGTGATTGTTCCCAGTTTACAAACCTCAGTGGCTGGAGAAATTTGAAACTTCCGTGTCTGTACCTTTTAAAAAAAAAGAATAGCCATGGCCGTAATGGGGATTTTTTCCCCCCAATCATGACCAGCAGGTTTACGTCACATTTTGTACGGTTAGGGCCCCTTGGAACCTCGGGTGGGGGGTATAAAAAAGGGCCAGTACAGGGATTGTTCCCAGTGGAAAACCCCCAAAAGTAGGGGTTCTGAACCGTGTCGTGCCCCTACTATGCAGTGGGAAAAACGGCTGTAGACCCTATAGCTTATTCTCCTTCTCATACCCCATTTAAAATTTTTTTGAAAACATTTAAAACCCCGCCCACCGATATTTTTCTATAAATTAAATTGGTTAAAAAAATAAATATTGAAATTCATTTTACTTGAAACTTTTTAAGAGAATGCAAATTGTTGAGGGGCAGAAACAAGGAACTTTCTGAAAAATGTTCTATGGGTTCACTTTCCACATGAACCTGAAGAGGAACCATTGAGTCATGACAAAGTGAAAGATTTTTTAATTTTTTAAATAATTAAGTACATGTTTTTTTTTTCTTTTTTTTCATTTAGACGATTTTTGACATCAACCCCGAACAAATGTCCAAGGCCAATCGGAAAAACTTCATCCCTGAAGACTAGCCAATATCCAAACAAGAAAAATATAAACCCCCATTTTTTTATCACTTTGTAAGATAATGGACTTTAAAAATTCATCCAAGACTACTTTTTCCTTTTTTAATTTTGACAGTTTAGGCAATTTTGTCTAACATGGTTTCTTATTTTATTTTTAAGGGAAAAATCAACATTGGTTTATACTTTTAAATTTAGTATTGAATGCTATATTTTTTTCCGTGTTTCCACCTCTGTTACAATCATTTGTTTTTTTCAAATAATGAAAAATCTAACTATTAAAAAAAAATGGTAATGTAAAACCTAATCAAGACCATAAAAATACATTTTTATTGGAATTTTCAAATGAAAGAAGCATTATTTGTTTAAATTAATCTGTAAGTAAATATTGCAGAATAATGTTCTTATCAATGCTGTAGTGACACTATAAAATGGTATTCACAGCATGCCCAATGAAAAAATACAATACATAACTATGAAAATACAGTTCTAACATTTTCTCATAATTTACAGTAAAATCTCAACAGAGTTGCAAGCCACTTACTGTATGTTTACAGAGAACTACACTGTAATTTCATATACAGTAGATACTGTAATATAATTGTACAATACTGTATTGTAAATTACAGTGTTATACTTAATGTTAACACAGCAGTTTCTCTGTAAACATCAGTAAGTGGCTGGCAACTTTTGCCATATTTTCTTTTAAAATTTACAACGAAAAATTACAGTGTGAGTTGTGTTTTGAAGTGATTTTTTCAGATTCAGTAACACTGCTCCGCTTGAGACATTAAGGTGGGTTTCTACCACAGTTCCCAATTGGCATCCCAAGGGCAAAGGCAGGTCACTTGCTGACTTAAAAACTGTAGTTCATTTATTGTTACAAGATAATAATCCAATTGATTTTGGACATCCCCGGTTTGAGGCCCCACACCACGAACTGGGACTCCTCAATTGAACTCATCGTTTCTCTTCAGATTTGTAAAAGCACACCCCCAAAATTCGGAGAACATGGGACTACTTCGGATCACACAGTGTGTATGTCAAAACCCCATGAGCTTGAGATGCCCTGGACTTGTTTCTGGTCAAGTTGCTTCTCCCGTTAGGAGCCTTAAATAACGGGGCTGTTTAGAATGTCAGTATGTTTAAGTGACTGTTTTATTTGAATGAGTTTCATGGATGGAAACAATGTTTATAATGCACGTTCATGATCAACCGCTATTGGCATAAGTAACAATTTTATAGCCCCATTTTCATGCTCTAGTGCCTTTGTTGTCTGTACCAGGCATAGTAAATGTGATTTACCTGAGTTTGCAGAAAGTTAGAGCATTAACTGTTAGATTTTCGGCCAGTGCCTCGAGACAGTAGCACACGCCCCGTCGGTTCTAGAGCCAATGCCTCGCCTTGCATTGCATTACAGGTCCGAGGTGCCTTCGCCCTCCATAGCACTCTGGGCTGAGGGTGCAGTAGAGACCACCTAAGGGCCCGGGACGCTCAATACAATCCAAGGGTACAATAATTCGTCCAATGCAGTTGCCGTTTTTAAACCCACGTAACTTTTTCTTGTTCTTCTTCTGAACATAAACAGCATTACACCATCGTAATTTTTTGCAATTAAACTGGATAAAGACAAAAGCAAAAGGGGTTACAGAAGCCCTCCTGTTTTCCTTTCCCAGACCAATGCTCATCTAAAACGTTTTTGCTGTTTTTATTTTTTACTCCTGTATCATGAAAAGAATTGGGTTCAAGTTTTGCAGCATGTTGGGGCGTGGAAGGGAAACCCATGTAAGATACTTCAGGACAAAAGAAAATGACCATTTAGCTAGGGACTAAAAAGGGAAGAGGCATGTTTTGTTTTGGGGGGATGAATTTGGGTTGTACAAATAATAAAATTTTTTAAATATCTTTTGTTAATTGTTTTTTATTTCAAAAAGTAACAGTGTGAATAAAACAAGTACAATTTGTACACCAAATAATTTAAAAAATAATCCAGAAGAACAAACAGAAATTTTTAATTATAAAGAGGACAGAGATGAAACAATACCTAAAAAACTTGAACAAAAATTCAACTCCTACCCAAGAGAAGGAGAAAAAGCCCCCTATACTTTTTAAATGAAGTGCTGCGATGTTTTAAAGACATTTTGGACAGACCTCTAGGCGAATTAGATTATTTTCCAATTTCCCAAAAATATACAACATTGTTTCTCAGTTATACAATTGGGTTGGAGTCTTCCAGTTAAGCAAGATAATTGTACATGCTAGTAGTGTGGTATAGGTTGGTATGATCCATTTATCTCCTCCCTGTAAAACTCACCTTTGAGTCCTCCAAATACAGCTGATGATGCGGTGGGGAAAGGGTTGAGACCCCAGTGCTGTCTGGTAAATATTCATGAGTTTTGGTCCACAATGATGTTAATTTGGACTTATTCCCAAAATGTTTATTGTGTAGGGCTTTACTAGAGGCCCCAAATTCCACAACTTCAGCACTTTATCAGATATTGTACTTTAGCACTGCTTGTTTTTCTTGTACATCTATAACCTCAGGCAGTTCGACATAATAAAAGAACAAGCGGGGGTCAAATTACACATTTAATAATGTATCATTGATAACAGTAATAGCCTGCGAATACACTTGACTTGAGCATTCCTAGTTTTCATACTCTTTCCTGTACGTTTAGCATTTGTTTGCTCAGAGGTTGATGCTCTTGCTGCTTCCTGAGCAGATCTTCTTTCTCCACCCTAGCGGCCTGTTTCTTCTGTTTTTCTCGGCATCTTTTCCTTAAAACTGATTAAGTCAGTGTTTGTGTTGCATTACTTACTACGTTTTCTTATTTTCATAGCTGGCCTTAAGTCTTCAATCTGCCTCAAGAATGATTTAAGTTTGAATTGGAAAGGGAAAGTGATGGGAAAGGTGGTAGGGATGAGAATGGTCCCCTTATGCCTGTCCGCTGCCGAGAGCTGATTCTACAATAAAATAAAATGAACATAAAATGAGGAATTGAAGTCAATCATCACCCAGCGAATAGTAGATGTCCGTAGTATATGTGTAAAATTTCAGGTCAATAGTTCAAACTGTTTGTGAGCTACAAGTGGTTTAAAATCCTGGACAAACGAATAGCCACTGTGTTTTTATATAAAAAGATATTCATAAAATAATGGAAGCAAAGTATAATGTGAATGTTGGCAAACCATAACCATACGACCTGATAAATAAAAGTGAGAGTGTGGGTTTTAAAGCAGCACACAAATGTCTCTAATCAAGTCATCATTCTGGTCAGCTTTCAGGGGTGGACAGAAAAGGGAAGAAAGGGGAGAAATGCTAAAGTACAATACCTGATAAACAGTGGAAGTCTGGGATTTGAGGCCTTTGATAAAATCTGTGCTCCCTTGTACTCCCTTTTTTGTGTAGAGTCACAGAGACAAAAACAAAAAAGTCCTTCCCCTAGAAATCCTTTTTTAAATAAAATACAACACAGAGATTCTATGTAAAAAGGGGGTATAAGACTGAGAGCAGAAGCATCCATTCATAACAAGGAACATATTCCTTTAAAAACAGCATACTGGTCAGCACTGGGTGATGAAACTAAAAGGGGCATCATGTTTGGAAAACAATCATCTAGGTAGCCATCAGGGGCAAAGGGAAAAAAATTCTAAATAAAGACATAGGCAGACAAGAGGAGGATACAACAGGTGTTAAGTAATGACAATACTTAATTTAAATCAAGATTTATTTTTAATTTAAAAGGAGCTAATACAAATTTGGATTATGAGCCCATAATTTGAGATGTCAAACCATTTTCAGCAACTTGGGAACGGGAAAGTGACTCTGAAAACTCTGAGGTGGTAGGCCGCTATGTGGTGGGCTTAGTCAGTAGAAAATACTGAAATGCAGGTTTCCTCCGGAAGCAGACACTGTAGTAGTGTATTGTCTTCTGAGTCCAGAGGTGGAGGTGTAAGAGCCAATCTTAGAAAGTTAAGTTTGAGTTAAACTCATATTAATGTTTGCTTAATCTGAATAGAATATAAATTCCTTTCATAGTCATAACTTGTGATAGTCTTTTCCCCTATAAGTTAGCAAGAATAGAACCTTCTTACTATAACTGAATAACAGTGTGACAAAATTCCAAGAATGGAGCTGACAGCAGCCGTTGTGGCAGTTAAAATGGACAAAATACTTAAAAGTGAGCTTCAAATGCCCTTCCCGAGAATCTACATTTTGGACTGACAGCACCACGGTGCTAAATACATCTCAAATGAAGCATTTTCGATTCAAGACATTTGTTGCAAACAGATCTCGTGATCGAGATCTTTCCCAAACCCTTTCCCAATGGAGGTATGTAACATCCCCTTAATCCGGCTGATCAAGCTTCTAGGGGGCTAAGCATAGAAAACTTTCTCAAGAACACCACATGGTCATGGTCCAAGTTCTTATTAAAGTCAGAAACTGGTGGCCAAAAGACCAGATCAATGACGATTCATTCTTAGAAGATGATCCAGAAATTAAAATTTATGCAGTTAACTGACAAGAGTAGAGGCGGCCAACATCAACAAACTAATCACTTACTTTTCAGATTGGCTCGCGAAGAAAGCAGTGGCTTGGTTTCTCAAGTTTAAAGACATACTGTTGCATTAAGAAATAAAAGAAAATAATTTCAACTAGAAGCCAGTCAGACTAAAAGGTAATCCAAAAGAACAAAATCACTCATCACAAAACACATGAAAAATATAAACGGACTTTAAAACCAAGTACAATTTCTCTAACACCTAGTTAAAGCTGAAACAGAGCTTATCCGTCTAAGTCAACAGAAAGAATTTCCAGAAGAATTAAAAGCTCTAAAGAAAAAGACTTGTGTTAAAAAGAACAGTCAAATCTAAAAACTCGACCCGATCATACAAGATGGAATACTGAGAGTTGGAGGAAGAGTCTGCAAAACTGCAATGCCTGAAGAAGCTAAACATCCTGCAATTCTACACAAGCATTCACATTTGCTTCTCTCATATTGCAGCACATTCATAACCCGTGGACATTGTAAGGCAACATGTGCCGCAAATTCGCAGAAATACTGGATACCTCAAGCAAATTTCCCAGCTATCAGAAAAATAATTTCAAAATTCACAACATGCAGAAGATACAATGAGAAAGTAGGTGAGCAAAAATGGCAGATTTGCCAGAAGATGCCTAGCATCAAACAACCCCGTTCACTAATGTTGGGTTGATTATTTTTGGGCCCCCTTTCCCAGTCAAAGAGGAAGAAGTTTGGTCAAGAGGTGGAGTAATCTTACATGTCTAACAACCAGAGCTGCGCATATAGAGATCGCATAAGCTTAGACACTGATTCTTGTATCTAAGCCATACTCCCTTTACGGATGAACGACAAATTAAAATCATGCGCTCAGACAATGGAACAAATTTCGTTGGAGCAGAAAGAGACTCTGAACTATTAAAAATTGGAACACAAAAAAACAGGATGCCATGATGCAGAACAAATCAAATGGATTTTAATCACCATCAACCTCTTACCAAGGTGGAGTGTGGGAAAGACAAATCAGAAACATAAGAAAGATTTTAAATTCAACACTAAACCAACAACACTGATGCGAAAACCCTACAATGATGTGGGAAGTGGGAAACAATACTCAATAACAGACCCTTACGAAGACATCAGATGACCCAAATGATTTGGAACCACTCCACCCAATCACTTGATTTTGAAACAAAACCTGAAATACCACCTAAACTCATTTCAGAAAATAACCATACCAAAATGACGCTGGAAACAAATTAAATACATTCGATTGTTTTGGAAAGATAGAGACAAAAAAGTATATGCCATGCTTAAAAACGTCAAAATGGCTTGCACAAGAAGAAATTTTGAACCAGGGTATGTCGTTCTAATTGTAGATAAAACTACCTCGCAATTCCTGGGTAATGGGTCGAGTCATCAAGACAATGCCAGATGCCAAAGGTGCAGTCAGAAGAAGTTTGGGGCAAACCAAAACCAACACTGGACAGACCCTGAATAAACTGTGTCTGCTTCAAGAAACAGCCAATGTTTGAAATAAGAAATTTTTAAAATGTTTGTTTGCAGTGTTATGCTAATGATTTGAAAAGAATAGTTAATATAAAAGTAATTGGCTCATATTGAAGTAAGTTTGTAATTGTCTCCACTCCCATAAGCCAATTAGGGGCCGGAAATAAGAGCCAATCTTAGAAAGTTAAAGTTTTGAGTTAAACTCATATTAATGTTTGCTTAATCTGAATAGAATATAAATTCCTTTCATAGTCCTAACTTATGGTATAGTCTTTTCCCCTATAAGTTAGCAGAGATAGAACCTTCTTACTATAACTGAATAACAGTTTTGGGTAATAAGCTCAGTTTGTTTAGAACAGGTCCCATTAAAGAGAGATATGAAAGACCCATTTTAGGCTTAGTAATGGGATAAGCATACGTTTTCACCCTTTGAAATGGTTCAGAAATGTTAATAAGTAAAAATTTTGAGATGAAAAAAGATTAGTTTGAACTAACTTTTCTTAACATTAATTTTCCTTTTTTTTGTGTGAACTTTTTTTCTTCAAATCTTAACTAAACTTTCAAAACCAAGATATTTTGTCTGTGGAATCTTTTCTCTTGGCGTCAGGCTTTTTGAACCCCTTTTTTTGGTTTAACCAGAACTTTGTAATTTTGGGCAGCTGGAGAATGCCCTAAAAAGGGTGGATTCTCTTGGGAAGTGGGACAATCTGATTCTTTCATTTGGAACAAATGACATGAATAAAGGGTATTATCTGTTCTGCATTCAAATGAAAATTGAAAAGTGGACTTCTCTGAAGGTTTTCCTGGGCCCACCATCAAGTAAAACTTTGGAGTAGGATAAAATTTATGGTTTATGGGACTTCTGGAAAAAGCACCTGTCCCATTTAGCTTACATTTGGACAGAAGGGTTTCGATTTTTAAAGAAGAATAAAGTGGGGTGGTCAAGGATTGGGGGGGAAAAGCCCCCTGACAAATAAATGGGGCAGGATGCAGCTGTTTGAACATTACTACATTTCCCACTTCCCTGTCTTCATGTCAAATGTGACCATCTCCCCAAAAACTCCCAGGCTTCCTTTTTCCTGTAAATACTAAAGAAACATATCTCCCCAAATACCCATACCCTCGTAAAACGGATTGCCTAATCCTTCTCTGGATGCTGCATTAAACAATACCTCATTTCTTTGGGCTAGAAATAGCCCCTTTAACCACCCTTTTGGCCTCAACAAAAGCATCTAAAAAGGGAAATGAGGCAGGCGCACTCCCCGGTTCCCCTTGGCTTTGATAGAGCCATGAAATCTCCAGTCTGCCACTTCCAAAGGGAATTTTCTGTGGGCGTGTTTAAACCCTGACATCTTTGTTTGGTTTTAAGTGAAAAAAATACTTGTCATCAACACAAAAAAGGTTCATTTCAGTTGGAAGTAACGTCTTTCATGTCTTCTAAATTGACAAGTAGCAAATGAGGAATGGGAATTTAAAATTTATGCTTCTGATCGGGGGTTTTAAATTTGGGTGTTCTCAAATTTCCCGCATCTTCGTTTGGTCATGTAAAAACTTTTGTTTGCCCATTAAAAGTCTTGACACGAAAATTTAAATCCACAAACTGTGATTGAAAAAAAAAAAATTAAATTAAGGGGCTTTCCCGTGAAATCAAGTAACAGTACAGTCCATTCTCAGTGCTCAAAAATACTTTAAAGGAAATTTTCAAATGCCCCTAGGGGGAAAAAAAACTTTATGGTAAAAAAACAATTATTTCCTGAATAACCCCGCAACACTCAGCATTGTTTTTAAAGCTTTAAAAAACATATATTGTGGTGTAGTGCTGTTTAAAATTTAAAAAAAAAAAAATTGTTAAAAAACCCGTACCTTTTAATTGCTCCCATCTGTTGTAATTGTTTGCGCCATTAAAAATGGACCTAGCCCCAATCAAGGGGAGGCATTGGTCGGGTCTGAGACACTGGGCCCGGATCTGACTGGTTGGTTTGGGGTGCATATAATGTTAGCGACAGGTTCCCTTTAAAAACCCCAAACCCCTTTTTTTTAAAAAA
>NW_024384158.1:0-8450 GCF_016835505.1 Polypterus senegalus
TTGCTGCATCACTACATTTTCATAACCTCCTTAGATTTACTGTGTGTGACTTTGGGCAAGTGATTTGACCAGATGTGAAAAAACTTTCTGTAAACCATTCCACTTTACAACTATATTTGACAGAGATGTTTTTGTACTCAAAAGGACCTAAATGTAAAATAAAGGTTAGTTGATTGATGCAGGGCAGAACACACTTATAATGGTGGAGACGATATGTATGCTGTTCTTTTATTTTACTTTAACAAATGTCTTTTGGAAAGTGTGATTGATTTGCTATATTTTGCATTATGTTCTAGCAGGGCAAAATCCTATGCTTCCTATATTACTATATGAACAGCTGTGGAAACAGATCTGCATTATAAATTAATTGAGGAGAATATTGAAATTTTGTGCATAATCAGAACATATTCAGTTCATAGTTACACCACTTTTTTTTTTTTTTTGAGGTTAATTTTCAAACATCTGGATAGAGCTGCATGCCATGCACCTTATATAACTTACCTCCCCTCCAGGCTGAAATGTGGAGTCATGCTTTGTTAAAAAAATGTTTAATTAAAGTAACATTTTTACACCATGGCTCAGCTTGATAAATTCAACAACAACAGTAATCAAACAATAACAGTAAATAATCAGGCAATTCATTAATCGCTCACATTCACCTGTGGATAATTACATGCAGCTGCATTTTCACAGCAGCTGCTTGAGTAGGTATTTAACTTATTTCGAAGCTACCTGGGCCAACTTAAACACAACTCCCCTGGGTTTTACAGGTGGGTCTGTTTTTACATTTTTCTGCTCTACTTGCTGGTATGTTTCCTTATTGCATTTATTTGAAATAAACTCTGTATGTTACATACAGATTTTTCATTACTTAGGGCAATCCATAATCCTTAATTGATTTGTTATGGCTGGGGATCATTTTAAGTTTTTTTGATCTACATAAATACCTATTAATATCTTATTTTTTTAATTGAAAAGATAATTATAATCCAAAAGGGTATGGCAACAAAATTTTTAAGAGAACATTATTTTAAACTACTATACATCAATGTCGCTTGCCAGATGGTATAGATAACTACAGTGTTATTCCGCATATTCATGCTTATACGTATTTTCTTAGTAACAAATAAAAAGGTTAACAAAAAAAAATATATCATACAAGCAAAACATAAAGCAGTAAACAGTATTTAAAAGTGTGTTAAAATCTCACTGGCTTTATTTTATACTGTTGGATTTTGAACGGAAAAAACATGATAATTTTAGCATTCTATAATAATCAGGATAGAATTTAGGGGACCAATGTGATCAAACCATTTTGAACAAGTGACAACAATATAATATATTTCACAGTGTTATGGGAGGGTGCATATTCAAAATATAAAACAGTTAAATTTAATTTAAGTAGAGTAAATTTTGAGCAGATGTGGCAAAACCTAAGTAAAAAAAAACATTGGGATATGGGGTTAAATGCGGAGACAGATGAGATATGGGGCAGGTTTAAAAGTGTTTTACATACAATGAATTCAAGAAATTAAAGAGAATTCCATGATGAGCTAAAAAAGAAGTTACAAAGGAAATAAACAGCTGTAGAAGGTGTATAAAACTAACAAATTCATCACTAACCACAGGGCATGTGAGAGCACGAGGGACTTGGACAGCATATACTGTAGGCTTAAGCAGATTTGTAACAGATGAAATTTAATGTAAGTAGATTTAAGTTATTACATACAGAATGTTGGAATTTTAGATTTGAATACATAATAAGCTGTCAGAAAATTGAAAGTACCATTAAGAGAAAGACCGGAGATGTGCATGATGTTTGGAGTGAAGTCACAGGAGGCTATGTTAATTTATATAACACACCTCGAGTACCATTTACAGTTTTGGTCTCCACATTACAAAAAAGATGTTGCAATGCTAGAGCAAGTCTAGAGAAGAACAACTAGGCTGATTCTGGGGCTGAGAGGTATGTGCTATAGAGGATAGACTGAAGGAACTGAACCTTTTCATCTTAAGCAAATGGAGATTACGTGTTTACATGATTGAAGTGTTTAAAATTATGAAAGGACTTAGTGCAGTGGATCCCAGCATTTACTCTAAAATACATTCTGCAATAAGAACTTGGGAAAATGTTTGGAGAGCACATTTCTACAAATGTTGGAAAGTTTTCTTCTGGTAAGAACCACACGACTGGAATAAATGACCAACTAGTGTAGGGAAGAGTAGGATTTTATGAATTCTGTACACCACTACAGAATTTATTATAGCATTTTTAAACCTATACATTTTATAATATATTCTACAGCATATTTAGTTTGGGTAAATCCATTGTTCCCATATTCAGTCCTAGAGTCCTGTGACTGCAGATATTCCTCCCAATCAAGTTACCTTGAATTGGACTCCTATCTTACATAATTACATTTCTTAGTTTATCTGTTATGATTTAATTTCATAAATTACAAAACTATGTTTGCTCATTTTTATTGGAATATGGCATGCATTTATGTATACTTCATGTATATTTAAACATATTTATGCATATTTGTGTTACTTGGGGATGGTTTCCTTTTTTTATCTTTGCCTTAAACATTATCACGATTTACATTCCGTTTTTCCAGGTAGTCGTGGTTATTTAAGCCACTGTTTACAAATGGGTCTGACATTCAAGTAGCTGCAGACTTTCACCATTTAATGTTGTTTGCCCCAGAGCCTACTCTGTTTAATCATTAATTGTTATTGTTAGGATATAATTATAGGAGCAGAAAATGTTCATTAATAGGGAAAATGACAATTTAATTTAATTTAATTTACACTTATAAATGTAAATCTCACACTACTGTGTTCTTTTAAATAGAGAACATTTAAAGACCAGTTAATTAAACAATGAAGTCAATTAGATGGAAAATTACTCATTTATTATGAAACTGGTTGGAACAAAAACCTGACGCCACAGTTGTCCCTCAGGAATGAACTTGAAACTATGGCGGTATATATAATATATATATACACATATATATATATATATATATATATATATATATATATATATATATATATATATATATATATATATATATATATATATATAAATATATACATGCCATTTAATGTGTCATTAATGTACAAAAATGAACTGCCCTCTGTGTTGTTTTAATCAACTGGCAGTTTCTTGGCATTCTATTTCCTTTTACAAACAGAAGAGCTCTGTTCTGGCAAGAATGTTTCAGCCATTATCAATTTTGACTTCCTCAAAGGATGCAGTTTCAGTTATACTTAGGGCTTTATACAAATGATAAGAGTTAACATTATAAGAGAATGTACTGCTATTACCTAATGCTACTTATTAGCATCTTGATTAGCTTGTTTGTCTAGAATTTGGACATCTGCAAAGCACGGGCCTGCACTGCAGATGTCAGCTGCTGGACACAGTATCTTGCTTTCAGTCCTGCTTCAAAATGACTGTGTTCACTAAAATATTTATATGAATTTTATATAGACTTTCTTATGCACATTTTCAGCAGTTGTCTGAATGAACAGATTAATATTTCTTATATTGAAGAATACAAAATGGTCCTGTATACTATCCTGAATGTGATCTGTAGATAAAATTAAACATTTTAGTTATTAATCAACATTTCTGCATTTCACATTTAGTAGAATCGGAAAACACTTTTTACAAAAGGCAGTATAAACAGCATTACAGATTCAAACTATAATAACATAACACAATGTTTTTAACTGTTATATTTATGGTAATATATTCAAAATTTTGTCACCGATTCTGTTCATAGGGTGGACCAAAGATTGAGATCGCGAATACAAGCGGCTGAAAGGAGTTTCCTCCGCGAGGTGTCTGGGCTTTCCTTAACACTAGAATTCAGAGCCTACGAAAAACTCGTAATTCCGTCCCACCTAAACTGCTTCTTAATCCTTCACACTCTCAGCGCCTTGTCTTCTAAATGTGCTGATAAGAAACGACTATTCCATCCCCCACCAATTTAGACGATGCGAACTTCTCCCAGCTCATGCCTTGATTGAGTTTAGAGCGAAATAATAGATCGTTGTTTGGAACACCGATTTCATGTCTGTTCGTTTCTACAGTAATCTGTGTCAACACATTGTTAAAACAGAAACTTTTTATATTCTAGTAGTAGATGACAAAATGTGGCATAAACTATAATGTATGAAGCCTGAAGTCCAAATAGCAAGAAACATTTTCACAAGAATAACACAATTGCACTTTTATTCAAACATATAACTGCAGAAACAAAAGCGCCTTAACATGCGACATTAACCAGTTTACTGTAACTGACTCGTGGCTCAATAGACTCAACCCCGCTTGGAAGCAAGGGTCGTGGTTCGATCCTCGCCCCTCCGTTTTGAGAGTAAACTGCTCTTGTCTTACTGTTTTACAATAAAAGCATACATTTGATTTCAGTCTGTAACAGCCAGTGCAGTTTATGATCCTTGTAAAGGTTAGCTTTTTTTTTTATTCACTTTTCACTCTCTCAGTCGGCGTTCAGAATTAATCCATACAACCCCATCTGACCACGGCTGTTTTCACTAAAGGGTTCTGACACACAAACGCTGGCGAAGCTGCCTTCTTAAGTATCTCACCGTCACTTGCTTTTCGTCTTATTGAGTGTTCCTGCCAGTCCCGCATGTTGCTGTATGCTTTTCTTTTGTACTACAGGACATGCAGAGGAAAGAATGGTAAAGACCAGTAACCGGCGCTATATGCAATCATCAGACACTCCCCATCTGCCCGTGTCGTTCAAGCACAGGAACATATATTAGTGTAAAAGTATAACAAAAGTGCACTTTTTCCATCGCCTTTTTCCTGTAAGAAGCAATGTACACACTTCTCTCTATGCTGTGGTTTCTATTCACACCTGAAAGAAAGAGACAATATATGTGAAAATATAATTGCACTAATGCAATATTATTTGAAAACGAACAGCGTCAGATCGGGTGTGAATTTATGCAAGAACTGGAAATTCTCTGATGCGGGACCTTCCCCCAGGGAAGAAAGTACAGTGTCAGGTGCTTATTCAGTGTAATAGAAACCATAAGCACAGAGGTGTAGCTACGGCAACAAGCACACGTGTCGTAAATGTAGGAAGGACGGTCCTTGGGTGTGTGGGAACTGTTAATTTTGAATGTGATGATTTCATATAGCACGGAATGAAAATCTGCACTTCTTAGCATTGCACCATGCAAGGTGTGTATCAATAGCCTACTGTAACTTGCTTTCTTTTTCTTCGGTTATACAGGTAGTTTTGAATAAAAAGTGCACTTGTTTTGTTTGAGAAATGAAGTGTTCGTGCACTTTTAGTGGCATTACACGTGTATTTTTGAGCATGCCAGTTTGAGCAGTATAAAAGTATTGAAAAGTATAACAAAACAACGGGCAGATGGGGAGTGTCTGATGATTGCATATAGCGCCGAACTTACTGCTCTTTACTATTCTCCTCTGCGTGCACTCGAGTACAAAAGAAACAGAATACAGACGCGCTATAGCTCTGCGTTGTACCACGATGCATACTAACGCCCCCACCGGTTCTGACACACAGACGCTGGCGAAGCTGCCTTCTTCGTATCTCACCGTCACTTGATTTTCTTTTTATTCAGTTTTATTGAGTGTTCCTGCCAGTCCCCGCATGTTGCTGTATGCTGGATAGAGAGAAGTGTGTACACTGCTTCTTACAGGAAAGGCAATGGAAAAAGTGCACTTGAATAAAAGTGCACTTTTGTTATACTTTACACTAATATATGTTCCTGTGCTTGAACGACACGGGCAGATGGGGAGTGTCTGATGATTGCATATAGCGGCGAAGTTACTGGTCTTTACCATTCTTTCCTCTGCATGTCCTGTAGTACAAAAGAAAAGCATACAGCAACATGCGGGGACTGGCAGGAACACTCAATAAGACGAAAAGCAAGTGCGGTGAGATACGAAGAAGGCAGCTTAGCCAGCGTTTGTGTGTCAGAACCCTTAGTGAAAACAGCGTGTCAGATGGGGTTGTATGGATTAATTCTGAACGCGACTGAGAGTGAAAAGTGAATAAAAAAAAAAAGCTAACCTTTACAAGGATCATAAACTGCACCGGCTGTACAGACTGAAATCAAATGTATGCTTTATTGTAAAACAGTAAGACAAAGCAGTTTACTTCTCAAACGAGTTACTCTCAAAGCGGAGGCGCAGGATCGAACCCACGACCCTGCTTCCCAAGCGGTTGAGTCTATTGGCCAGGAGTCAGTTACATAAACTGGTGTTAATGTCGCATGTTAAAGGGCTTTTGTTTCTGCAGTTATATGTTTGAATAAAAGTGCAATTGTTTATTCTTGTGAAAATGTTTCTTTGCTATTTGGACTTCAGGCTTCATACATTATATAGTTTATGCCTACATTTTGTCATCTACTACTAGAATATAAAAAAGTTTCTGTTTTAACAATGTGTTGACACAGATTACTGTAGAAACGGAACAGACATGAAATGCGTGTGTTCCAAACAACGATCTATTATTTCCTTAAACTCCACTTACTCCCAGATACTCAATCAAGGCATGAGCTGAGAGAAGTTGTGTCACGTTCTAAATTGGTGGGGATGGAATAGCCGGCTTCTCTTTATCAGCACTTTAGAAGACAAAGGCGCTGGAGGAGAGGTGTGAAGGGATTTAAGAAGCAGTTTAAGGTGGGACGGATTCGAGTTTTTCAAGGCTCTGTAATTCTAGTGTTAAAGATAGGGTGAGAAGCTCAGTCATCCGGGAGGGGCTCAGAGTAGAGCCGCTGCTCCTCCGCATCAAGAGGAGTCAGATGAGGTGGCTCGGGCATCTGATCAGATGCCTCCTGCGCCTCCTGGTGAGGTGTTGGCACGTCCAACTGGGAGAAGGCCCCGGGGAAGACCCAGGACACGCTGGAGGGACTATGTCTCCTGGACGGCCTGGGAACGCCTTGGGATTCTCTGGGATTCTCTGGAAGAGCTGAAAGAAGTGGCCGGGAGAGGAAGTCTGGGCCTCTGCTTAAGCTGCTACCCCCGCGACCCGACCCCAGATAAGCAGAAGAGGATGGATGGATGGATGGATGGATGGATATATTAAAAAATCATTATTGCCTAATAATTTAAAAACATTTTAGGTTTGAAAATGCAACTATAGTTTTTTACTATTTGAGTGAGTAGGCCTATATGCACAGTGATTGACTGACTTCTCGTCCAAGGTTAGTTCAGTCTTATGCCTAATGCTGTCAGAAGAGACTCTGGCTCCTATGCTGCTCAATTCACTTCCTACCAAATGCAGTGTCCACCAAATCTCATTGTTTTTCAGTTCCATAGCTTCTGTTATACATTGACATTTTCAATAGACATAATTGAAAACAAAACTTATAATACAGAGATTTAAGAGCAAATGCAAACATAAAGAACAAATACAAATCATGCTCAACACCCTCAAATTCAGGCATCCGTTCATCCATTATGAAGCTTACTTCGTTTAGCTAAAGTTTGTAGGGGTCCATTTTGTGGTTGTGGAAGTATATTTTATAAGTATTGGCCACAGACATGAACCAGCACATAAATGGGCTACACTATCATAGTAACTACTCTGAAGCATTAATTTTTATTGCCAGTTGATCAAAAATGCAAATATTTGGAATGTGGGAGGAAAGTGGATTAACTGAGAAATACAGGAGAATGTGAAGAAGATGACTGGGCCAGAATTTTAACCTGTGATTCTGGAGCTATGAAACTAAAAAATGCACCGCAATCTCCCCAACACTATATACTGGGTGTCCTAAAAATGTATACACTTTGAATGATTATAAATAAAATGTTTATTAAGATAAACCTAGTTTTTATCATTTAAATTAAAGAAGACAAATTTGAACTCGTTTATCATGGTGTTTAAAGTACAGGCTGCACTGCTGATAACACAGACCAAAAGATCTGCAAACTTGACAGATCTTTTCATTTGGTATTTGGGTGCATTCTCTTTCACTGACTGTTTTTAATTTACCAATTATTGGAGTTTTTTGAGATAAACCTTATCTTTGACATGACTTCATAAAAAAAAAAAGTCCATAGCAATGAGGTCTGGTGAACGTGAGAGCTTACTTTACCCAATCAGTTGTTTGGCAGATTTTCGTCAAGATCATGATGGCTTTGGAAGGTGCTATATCCGCTGGAAAAAAAATGGTCCTCATCCCCAAACCCTCTCAAATGCATGGCATGATGGGTTCCCCGGGAAGTTTAAATAAACAGCACCAGTTTGGGGTTAATAAACATTTTTTTTATAATAATTCAAAGTGTGTACCTGTATACATTTTTGGGACATCCTGTATATTTAACAGTATTTTATTAAAATATGAACTTTTTTCTAACATTCCTTTCATTGACCAGTCAGATGATAATTTACTATTGTATGATGGTGGCGGGGACCATTACCTAGCTGGGA
>NW_024384159.1:0-27855 GCF_016835505.1 Polypterus senegalus
CTTGGTGCCCTTTTTCTACACAATTTAGAGCAGTTATATTTTTAGACTATTGACCTAACTGTACACAGAACCCCACATTTAATTTTATTACTGCATTATACAGTTTGAATAGAACAATAGCTCCTTTACATTCCCATACTATACTGTAATTTTATTCATTATATAAAATGGAGATTGACTTGATGATAAAACTACATAAGCTCATGACAGTGGCTAAAACTGCACGTTTTATTCCGGACTTTTAATGTATGTAATCTTGAAGAAAAGTTACAGGTTCACCCAGTACTGAATAATAGCTGAAAACAAGTGCAGCTCTAAACAACAGAAACAACTACACCCACTTCAGACAGTGACTACATTATGTTTTATATCCATGACATTGCTTTCATGTTGTTCTAGCAAATAAGTAGAGCAGTGGCTAAAACTGTACCCAGTCCCTGAAAAGTACATTCTTTGTTTTCTTTTGCCATACAGTCCACACTTAATACAGTCTTGAATGTGTATTAAAAGTGTACATATTCCTATGTTGTATTTAAAAATGAAAACACGCATCTACACTGGTATACATTTAAAAGTAAAAGTAAAATACACTGACAGATATTTTGAAAGTGGATTTGTAAAAGATAATTTAAGATTAAGAAAAACAGGCAAAATTATGCTGTGATTGAGATTTGCAACTACAAGGCTATCTAGCCATAAAAAAAAAAATACTTTAAAGGGAAACCATTTAAACTGCAACAAAATATCAGGTGGGCAGAGGAAGTCTTCCTTTGACCTATACAATATCCCAAAGAATCTGTGTCTGTTGGCTAATGACAGCAGGATAAGCTCTGCAAAAAAATGTGTCCCTCTTCCTGGCATCATTTAATGTAGTTTTCTTTGGGAAACATTTTACTTTAATCCTCAGATTAGACAAGAAGCTTACAGTACTCAAAAATGTCATAAACGTCAAACAAGTTATTTAAAAAAAATCAAAAAAAGTGTCAGTAACACTAACTATCAAGTAACAATTGCAGAAACCCTTATTTTAGCGAAGAATGATCCTTACTATTTACATTACATCTTGACTAGAGTAAACTCTCGTTTATCGCGGTTAATTCCGTTCCAGACTGCAGCGATAAATGAAT
The DNA here is from genome assembly GCF_016835505.1 of Polypterus senegalus. Lineage (NCBI taxonomy): Eukaryota > Metazoa > Chordata > Cladistia > Polypteriformes > Polypteridae > Polypterus > Polypterus senegalus. Next base: position 1,128 of record NW_024384159.1, read on the forward strand.
TTCCGCGATAGTAGGATTCTTTATTTATAAATTGAATATTTTTGCAGTTAGAGCATAGAAAACCTGTTTACAACCTTCTAAATACATTTTCTAACTTTATTACAGCCCTCTAGACATGAAATAACACCCTTTAGTTAAAAGTTTAAACTGTGCTCCATGACAAAACAGAGATGACAGTTCCATCTCAAAATGAAAAGAATACAAACTTGTCTTCCTCTTCAAAGGGTGTCGTCAGGAGCAGAGAATGTCAGAGAGAAGAGAGAGAGAGAGAAGGCGAGAAGGCGAGAAAAGCAAACAATCAAAAATCAATAGGGCTGTTTGGGCTTTTCGTTATACAAGGCACCGCCCGGACAAAGCAGCTGCAAGGAGGCAGCAATGTGAAGGTAGTCTTTCAGCATTTTTAGAGGCGTCCGTATCCTCTAGGCCAGTGTGCGAACAGCCCCTCTGCTCACACCCCCTCCGTCAGGAGCAGAGAATGTCAGAGAGAGAGACAGAGACAAGCAAACAATCAAAAATCAATACGTGCTGTTTGGGCTTTCAAGTATGCTAAGCACCGCACGGGAAGCATATCGTATATCAATGAGGAGTTTTATTTAATATGTAATACATGCTCTGATTGGGTAGCTTCTCATCCATCTGCCAATAGCATCCTTGTATGAAATCAAACTGGGCAAAGCAACTGAGGAAGCATGTACCATAAATTAAAGACCCACTGTCCAGAAATCCATGAACCAGCGAAAATCCATGATATATATTTAGATATGCTTACATTTAAAATCCAGCGAAAAAATGAAGCGCTGAAAGTTGAAGTGCGATATAGTGAGGGATCACTGTATTCATTAAACAATTAAAAGATCTACCAGATAAAAAGCGGTAGAAAACAGCCTAGATTAAATCATCTCTCAATTGTGTATTGTGTGCCTTAAAAATGAATAGCAATCTACCATCTCTGAAAAACAGTGCATTATCCTTAATTTAGTATACAATTTGTGATCAATTTGCAGTAAAATAAAACTTCAAAATGTGTCACGTTGATTTGTTTAGGGTGTGAAAAGACATCTTTCCTCCCAAAAGAAATGCTGAAGGTTAGTGGTTTCCTAATTGATTTTTTCCCTTTTTTTTCATTTAATGATCAGGTTGCATAACTTTGGTAAAGTGACTAGTTGGACTTTTGCTAGTAATTATTATTAAATTGCTAGCTGAACTAATATTCATTTAATTCTACTTGACAAAAGGTGACAAAAGGAAAAACAATGTGAAAAAGTCTCATGCACGCACCTAAGAAAAATGTCATGCAAAAAGACCACGGCATAAAGAGAACTATTATGCATAGACAGGCGGAGAGGTGGCAGAAGAAAAATAATCACATGAAAAGATTAATAAGTACTTTAGATTGGTCATCAACCAATGAATAATAAAGTGCAGTAAAAACTAACTGGAGTCTGTAGTATATATAATTGTGTTTTCTCTACATATTACAAAGCAGAATCAAACTGAAGCAAAAGCCCCATTAAGTATCTAAAGTAATGCTGACTAAATCCATAATATAATGAAAGATAATCAACAAAACTGGAACATTTTATAATTCATTTTCTAACCCAAGGAAATAAAAAAAAAGGGAAAAACAGTCTAAAATGTGCACCAGTTAACTTTTCAGCAGCCATCAGGCACAAGATAGAAACACCAATCTTTGCGCTTTACTCTGGCACACACTCACACTTTACACAGGGTCATACTGGGAACTTCTTTGGGAAGTGGAAGGAAAACTCAAATATCTGAAGAAAAGTCTGCATGGCACATGCAAACTCAACACAAATGGAAACCAACATAAGATCCATGAGTTCACAGTGCTAACTACTGATTTTTCTTACATACTTGCAGGACAACAACTAATAACAAAGGCTATTCCAAAGTAAACAATTATTGGTATTACTATTTGTTTCAAAAAATACTCTGTGATGGTGCTTGTTTTAGTAATGGGAATTTTTAGGAATTTTTTCAGATAAAATAATCTCAATATCTTCTCAAGCTTTAAAGAAGTTAGAAAAATGATTTGCTGATTGGGTAACACTGCATTGCATCAGAGTACATAAGGGGTAAATTTGGGTAAAAAAAAAAAAAAAATGCAGTATATAAAATGAGGTATAATTACTTGAACTTCTCCACTTCTTCTTTGTTCAGTTTGCCAATTTAAGTGATTAGGTCAGTGATCTCTGTCTTGTTTTTTGTTATTTTTTTGTTTCTAAGTGTTTGATCAGCTTTGTGAGTTTAGTTTTGCTTACTATAAACTTACTAAGTACTCAGAAGCTGTGAGACAGCAGTAGTAACCACTACACAACTGAATCACTTCTAGTGCTAATTTTTATGATGCAACTGCAATTATACATTACTGTATACTAAAATTACATTGTAAATATAAATGAAAGCTAATGAAGTACAGCAGAATTATCATAACTAACATTTGGTTTATACACAATTGCAAAATATATTAACACAAAAACTAATATTGAACTGTATGTGACTTAGGAATTAGTGTCTAAAGACTTGTAAGACTTTCATCATTCTCACAGTCACATTTAAATACCATCAGCAGTTCTAAGCTGAATGTGTAAGCTGCTCAGTTATATTCACTTCTTTATTTGCAAAAAGCAACTAAACAATTCAACAAAATGTAAAGCTTTTCCATCAGGCAGCAAATAAAGATGTGTCCGTTGCATTAACTATTCCCTGTGGACTAGATTAAAGCAGTTCTTATTACAAGAAACTTAACCTAGCTATCCATCAAACTGAAAACAGCTCAACAGTATTAATCTTCAGGGCATTTATTAGGTCCTCAAGCTGCCTACGTCTTATTATGCCCTAGGAAGAGAAAGAAAAAAAAAGGGGTGACTCATTTACACCCAACCAATTTACATGAAATGGTTTCGGAAATGAGTTCTTAAACGCATTTTAATTGCTAATAGAGGCACTCTGAGAGAATCCAGATGAACCACTGAAGGACTGCAACAGTGTGTCTGACATGATATGTATGAAACTAATCCCACAATTTAACACTCTTAGCTGTGTATGTAACTGAAAACCCTTGCCAAGTTTCCCATAATTGTGTTACGCCCTTAAGAACAGGTGCTAACCACATGAAAAATTGTCCTTATTTCAAATGAGCATTTACTTTGACATCTGCACTTAATATAAATGTGTTGATGATACCTAACAAACTGTTTTCTGGCCCAGTATGTAAAGAAATATTTGCAAAAACAGGCACAAAGATGCATGTACATTATTATTTTATTCTAGCTTTTATACTTGGCACGAATGAGGAAAAATTGCCAAAACAAATATGCTGATTTCTTTTAATTTTCTGATACAATATACACTGCTCAAAAAATAGCGAGCACTTTTAAATCACACATTGGATCTCGATGAACAAAATATTCAAGTGGAATACCTTTACTGAGTAATACTTTGTAATTCGTTGAGAATGAAATGATGCAACAATGGTCAATGGAAACCAAAATCACCAACCCACCGAGGGCCGGATTCAACATCACAATGAAACTCCATCATGGCCTCTTTGCCTCTACAGATATAAAGTAGTGCATCTCTAACATGTGTCTGATGCCCTGTCCTGGTGTGCGGAAGTGCGCGCATGAGCACCGGAAGCACTCCAGGTGTCCCTAGTAATACTTCCGCCAGCACCTCCGGGTGTGGCGGAAATCTGAGATCCAGGGTTCCCACAATCTTCGGGGCCCTCTCTAGCAGTGACCACTGGCCCCTATAGGGTTGAGCTTCCATGCTCATTTCCCCGTGGTCCCCATACAGACCAGGCGGCTGCCCTCTCGTGGTCGGGGAGGCATAGTCCTCTCCTAATCCTTCTAGGCATCCCGGCTGGGCACAGCCCTGGTACCATCACACTTCCTTTTATCTCACTCACTGGATCTCTTGTCTGCTTCCATCCAAATACATGAAATAACACTACGCTCATGGAAAACTCCTCATGAAAACAGATAGGTAGACAGCCTGTTCTACTAGCTGACACAAACTCTCAATAAATTCACCCCTATATTTACCAGTTGTCAAGGTCTTCTTGCAGATCTGGGTAGTACTATTTAATATTCAAATGGCTGAGCTCCTTTAACACTTCAGCCAAGAAGAGCACCTGTCTTTTTAAACTACGGTACATTTAAATACTTATAATAAGAGTAGAATACATTAAGAGATTATAGTCTTCCATGGCGAATTTGCTGTCCCTCTTAATGGGTGGATTTTTGCATTGCTTTACACTTTATTCATATAGAATATTTACAGATGATTACAAAACAAACCCTGTCATCTAATAGTCTTTACAGAAAAACTTGTAATGTTTGCTTCATGTTTTGTTTAATGATTTAATGGGAAAAAAATCCCATTGAGGGGCCCGAGTGCTGTTTTACATTTAGATAAATTGGCTGTGTTTGACATTGAGGGTGTATTCATTTATTTATTATTGATTAGCACTTTCCATTAGAATGGTGTTTATGGCTACCAACTTTGTATATTTTTTCTTTACTAAAAGTGTAGAAATCATTACAGTGCTATGATGTGTTTTCTTGGTGATATCCTGCTGTGGCAGTGCAACTACTACTTTTGCTAAGTTACTACTCCTGCCCATTGAATCAGAGTGCGCAAAAATAGTTACTGACACAGCATCTTCTCTTGAAGCATGGAATTCAGTATGTGGTATATTATGTTTTAATCTACCTAAAACAATACAGGCAAGCTACTTAGCCAAAGTCAGTTCAACTGTTAAATCAAATTTTATGAAGCATCTAATCCTTAAATTATTATTTTTTTTATTTTCATGGGGATGCATTTTAATCACTGGTTAATGGTAGACTCCTGTGACCCTTTAAAGCCTTAACAGCTACCTTGACTTTTTTTATCAAGATGTTTTACATATTTTTATAACTTCCTTCTGGACTCTGGTGTTAGATCTAATAAGACCGCCATTGGTAGTAATGCATATTTAACTGGGACAAGACAAAGGATGGTATCTTCAAATCAGACATTACTTTCAGTGACTGCTACTTTACACAGTGCGTGGAGGTACACACACCAGTATTATAAATGTGCATAATATCCATAATGCATAAAAGCCATAATGTTGTAGAACACTGGTGTGATCAATGGATTGATCAAGTAGGACCACCCAACAATTTTTCTTTTTATTATTAAGTAGATGTTTTTTGGTGAGCACTTGCAATACAGCTTCATGAATAAGTAGCACTGCACTTTAGACATCAAAGCAAAACAACTTTCATTTTTAACAGCCTACACAATCAAAACCTTTCCTTCCCTAATTTTTCTTATTTGGTATATTTCTTGCCTTTCCGTTAGCACATCTGATCAAAGTCTTTCTCTCAGGCTTTACTTTTCCACATGGCCTACTAATTTAAAATGTTCAATAAGAAAACATAAATTGGCATGCTGCACACCATCAATTTAACAGTGATGGAATGATGAACTGCACAAATCAGTTCCTCTAACGATAGAGATCAACCAATAATTTTTCCTATAATCAAAATAGTTTAATCAAATGAGTCTGAGCACAAGTGTTAATTTCATTGGCATCTTCTCTCACCACAACAGCATATTCAAGTATCTTGCTGAGATACCAGTGTGCAGCAGAAGACTCAATTGTGAGAGACAAACTAGATTACATTCAACAGAATCCAGACACACTATGCAGATCTCTCTAGACTACTACATTATTGGAGAATAACATTAAAATAATTTTTAGATGTTATTAGAATGTATGTATGTGCAATTATTAATAAGCTCCATATAATGTTTCAAAATCAGCTGTACTGTGCTAAACATTAAAAAAAAAAAAAAGAGTTTTCCTACCTTTCTGATATTTTTCATATCCACCTGTATAATGAAAATAATGTGCTTTGAAACTAGAAAAAAATGGCAATTGATATCTGTTTACTGGACAACAATGTTCAAGTTGGCTAAGTGTACTTAAACAAAAACAAAATCTAGTGTATATAGTATAAAAGTAAGCAACAACAAACAGAAATTGTACTCCTAAAAGGATTCTAAAATTAAATTAAATATAACAAATATATACTGTAATAAACATGGGCGATATGGCCTAAAATCAATATCACGATAAATTGAGCAGTTAACCTCGATAACGATAAATGGACGATAACCACCCAAGTGCCAAAAAAACAAATTTTTTTTTTTTTTTTTTCATTTGATGGGGCTGTGGCAGGCAGCATAGTTCCTCCAGTTATTTTGATAATATTATTCCCTAGACCTATTCATTGCAATTATATTATTACCACTTTAAAGGACTGTAAAATGTCACTGAAAATAAATGAAGACAATAGTAGTAAGTACTTTTAGTGGTTAAGATTTATTAACTGAACAAAATAAAAAGTGTAGGATACAATATGTAACCATGCTCTCTAAAAATGTGTATCCTGTAAAACAAAATAGTTTAATAATAAATATGTTTCACATTGGCTATTCACAAAGTAAACAATGATTGTGCAAATGTAATGCCATCATGGACAAAGGCCTATCTCTGCTAAGGCCTTGAGGTAGCATATCTATCCAAATCTTCCACCCAACATCACCCCAATTCATGGTCTAATTCTCAAATAAAGCAAGCAAAATAAAGTAAGAATTAAATAAGACCTCTCAGACCATATTTACAAAATTAAAAAGGGTTGGCACAGTAATAAAACATTTTAAAAATCATGTATTTTGCTACATTTCACAGCACAACATGATCAACACTGGCTCACAATAAGTCTTCTGTAAAAACTTTCTGGATACACTGCTGCTCAGCAGTCTTTAGTATTTTTATGCCTATATAAACATTATTCAAACATTTGTTGTCGATGTAATGAACTGTGAGACTAATATACGCTTCATTGTGCGGCTGGACCAGAGATCGGATGTGCTGCAGCGTGCTTAACATATCTCAATTCAGCAGCAACCTTTTCCTCTCTGTGCTGTACATGCTGGGAATGATAGTTTTGAAAATATTTTCGTGATGGCAGTTATTATCTCTTGTCAATTATTTTCATGAAGTGTCTGAACCCGTTGCGTTCCACTGTAGCAATAGGAGCCATGTCTTTTGCTATGTGGTAGCCTATAGCATTTGTGATTTCTTGCCATCTTTTTGAAGTTCGCTCATATAGTTGAGTACTAGCAAATGCTTGTTATTGACCGCTGCCTAATGGTGGAGGAAGCGTTTTGCTGGTCCTCCTAATCTCTTCTCGCTTTGAGCTTTTTATGTCTTGAATTGAATCACATGGTTGTGCTGCAGGTGGTGGAAGAGGTTGATTGTGTTACCTTGACTTGGCATACAGTCTTTTGCAGAGTTTACATTTAACAATTTTTTGATCAATATCATCCTTGTTGAATCCAAAATGTTGCCAAACGATTGATGATGCATTTTTTTTGTTAACAAGCGTCTCCTCTTCCTCCTCCACCAGCTCTACCTTCATCGCTGCTGCTTCAACATTTAAATCGTCCTCCATTTGTTCACCGTGTCTCGTCTTGTTACAGGTAGTAGAGTCATGTGACTCCACCCCGTCAAGTCTGTAACGTAGCACAGCGTCTTAAAGGGACATGAACATCGCCAACCTGCACATGCCTTTTCTTTTTTTTTTAAAATACAGATTTACCGAGCATGGGCAAAAGCGTCGATGAGAGTCATAAATTTCGATGTACGATAAATTTTGATATATAGCCCAGCCCTATACTGTAATAATAATTTACTTGAGGTGGGAAAAATGCACATACTATATAAGGGAGTTAGGACCCGAACAGTTTTAATGAAAAGTGAAAATTTAATTCAATTTTTTCAATTAAATTGAAATTAAAATTTCAATTTAATATAATTAGTTTGGTTTGTTTTAAACCACTTGGCAATTTGATTTGACATCAACTATTCCTTTGACCACTGTAATCGGTGAGTTGTCAAAATAAGAATCACCACCAATTTAAAAACACAGAGAACCAGAACAAAAATTCAGCACTTCTTGGATATTAAAAACAAAGTGCAGATAATTAGACATTCCATACCTTGGAAAGTCAGAATTCCTATGTTACTTGTCCAAAAAAGCAAGTAAAAAATATTCCATGTGTCAGGGTATTTGAAAATTGAAGCTACATTGTCCAAGCTTGCAGGCACTGAATTTCCCACCTTGATATTATATGTTGAGACTAACAATATGTATGTTTAGTAAGTTAAAGGTATGAAATAGAAGCCTCATATCAACATGCAAATTATGTCAAAATTTTATTGCATTAATCCTTAAGTCGATTATATAGATTGATGCTGTCTGTAGTATGCTACATTATTTCAGCTGCTGGACACCTGGAATTATCAAAAAGCATACACTACATAAATGATTGGGTTGTTTTTGAGAACAGTTGGAACTTTTTTTTAAGACAAACTGTCTTTAATCAAACTAGTTTAATTTAATTCAAAAAATCCAGACAACTCTGTATCAGTACAAGCAACATTTGCCTGCAGAAGCTCATTTAATCACAACTTTACAAGCCACCCATAATCTGCATTTTTTCACTCTCCTAATACATGCATGCATAATACATGGTATGAGGCCTCTAGACAGATGCACATTAAAAATATTGCATCATTTAATCAACTTTTTTTTATTACTTAAATATAACTTAAATTGTCCAAAATCTACCCTCTACCTGTGTGACTGTCTTAAAGAGCTCAGCTTCCTTGGAAATACTTTGTCATCACAACCTTTACTTAAATCTTTCTGGACAAAAATTTTTACGAACTTATCAAGGAATGATCGGAACACTACATCTATAACTTCTTAACACTAGAATTACCAGAGCCTACGAAAAAACTTGTAAATCCGTCCCACCTTAAATCGCTTTTAAATTAGTTCACAGCTCTCCACAGCGTTTTTTGTCATCTAAATGTGCTGATAAAAATGGGGGCTGCAAGCAGCGGCTATTGTTAAAACAGAAATTTTTTTTATATTCTAGTAGTAGATGACAAAATGTAGGCATAAACTATATAATGTACAGTATGAAGCCTGAAGTCCAAGTATCAAAAAATACTTTCACAAAGGTACAAATCTAACACAACAGTTCGCTTTTATTCAAAATATAACTGCAGAAACAAAAAGCCGCCTTAACATGCGACATTGACAGCCGTTTATTATGACTGCCTCCGTGGCACAATAGAATTAATGGCGACTGGGAATCGAAGGTCAGGGGTTCAATCCTGCACCTCTCCGTTTTGAAAGTAAACTGCTCTTAGTCTTACTATTTTAGAATAAAACTTTACCTTTATTTATTTACTTACTTCCTAAAGCCTAAAGTCACAAGTAGTGTGCAGAGGCATGCTCAAAAATGTGTTAATGCCACAAAAAGTGCCTGCTGACACTTTAGTATGCAAGCAATAGGGATGTGCATTCTTGCTCGATGTAGAAGGGAGCGAGTTTACCTCTGTTACAGCGTCTATGTGAAAACAGCAGTGTCAGATGCGGGGTGGGTGTGTTTGGGCTGTGAACTTTCGGTGAGATAATAAAACTGACAAAAACAAACCAAAGCTAACCTTTACAAGTATCATAAATTACACCAGCTGTTACAGACTGAAATCAAATGTATGTATCAAATGTATTTATTCTAAAACAGTAAGACAGTAAGCAGTTTACTTCTCGAAGCGGAGAGGTGCAGGATCGAACTTCCAACCTTTTGATTCCCAGTTGGCAGCTGATTTTATTAGCCACAAAGGCAGTCATAATAAGCGGTGTCGATGTTGCATGTTAAAGGGCTTTTGTTTCTGCAGTTATATTTTGAAAAAAAGTGCAATTGTTGTGTTAGATTTGTAGCTTTTGTGAAGTATTTCTTTGATACTTGGACTTCAGGCTTCATACATTATATACTGTAGTTTATGCCAACATTTGTCATCTACTAGTAGAATATAAAAAACATTTCTGTTTTAACAATGTGTTTACACAGATTACTGCAGAAACGGAACAGCCATGAAATCGTGTGTTCCAAACAATGACCTATTATTTCCACTCTAAAACACCACTTCCTCCCAAAAAATCAATCAAGGCATGAGCTGGAAAGTTTGTCACGTTCTAAGTCGGTGGGGATGGAATAGCGCTGCTTCAGCCTGATTTTTATTAGCACATTTAGATGACAAAAGACACTGGTGGAGAACTGTGAGACGATTTTAAGAAGCGATTTAAGGTGGGGCATTCATGAGTTTTTAAATAGGCTCTGGTAATTCTAGTGTTAATGAGCACAAGACCAAACATCAAAACAAAAGCCTTAAAACACATTCATTTTGAAGAAGCAAAGGTTTTGATGTAAGAACAAAGCAATCCACATTTCTTAGATATGCTTGTGACAACAAAAGAAAACTGAAAAGTAGTACATTTCTTTTTGATTCTTGGGACTATTTTTCTTTAGGTAAGGATATGTTTTCAGTTTTCTTGTCAGCAGAGCAGTCTTGAGGATACAGTTCTGACATTTTCCAAAGGTGCACTATAAAGTTGGCCACTGTCCAAAGCCTCACTGTAGCTTCAGGCTACAGATGTTTTTTTTTTGTTTCTACAATTCTGTTTATATTTATGCTCTGCCATAACTTGCAACAAATGATGCTTGGCATGATCAGATGCTATGAAATCATCTGATTTGATCATTATTGTGCTATTAAATAATTAGTACTATAAGTAATTCAAAATGTGCATCAATGCCAAAGCAACACATGTGTAAGCAAATCATATTGTTTTTATATGTAATGCGGTTTACAAAACCCCAGTCCATGCAAGCATTGAACAGAGTGGGAGCTAGAACACACCCCTGACCGAATGCTAGAATTAACTGGGAAAAATGCAGATGTGCTGCCTCCTATGTACAGCACTCACAGTGCGTTGTATGGGCTGGCGATTACATACAACAACTTAGGGATCCCGCAACTCTCAGGATGTCCCACAGGGGAGCTCAATCAGCCAAGTCAAACTCTTTACAAAAATCGACAAAGGCTGCAAAGAAACTCTACCAATATGCACTCCATTAGAACCCTCAGTGTCTGGATGTGGTCAATGGTGAACTTTTGGGAGTAAACCAGACTTCTCCGGTCACTGGTGGATGAGCAGTGATCACGGATCTTATTTAGGATGACCTAGAAAAGGACCTTACCCGACACCAAAAGCAGTGTTATCCCTCTGCAGTTGCCGACAAGTCCCATTTTCCAGTCAGTTGGGACGCCCGTCTCCAAATGGAAGCAAGATTGTTTTCAATGCAAGATGACAGCCTTATCACCATACTTTTTACTTTTACTTGGTACATTTGTGAAGAAGAAACACTACTCTTACCTCTACATTGGGCAATACTCGAATCGTATTTTTCCCATTAGATACAGTAAGCTATATTTTGCCAGAGAATCTACTGCATGACTGTTTCACCAATCAGACATGCAACAATAATCACAAGACTCCATTTCACCAATCAGACATAGCAACAATTATCACATGGCTCCTTTTACAAATCAGGCGTAGCCATGCCAGTCACATGACCACACACAAACTGTTGTGTCCTAGTGGCACAAATTCCTCACAGACAGCGGACCGGAAAGAAGAATACTGTACATAAGAATGAGAGTCAACTCCTGCTGAAGCTAAACTATCACTTCACTGAGTGAAGAACAAGCATGTTTTAACCAAACATGCACAGACACAGACAGTCAAGGTAAAGTGAGACTTCTTATGCGTGCACAAGCTGCCTTGTTCTAATGTTATTCTCTATCAGCTGTGCTATTTGGAGGCAAATGAATATACAGTATTATACTGTCAGTGTACAGCAGGGGTGCCCACAATGTTTTTCGGCTCTGATCTACTTTTAAAATGACCAGGTGAAATGATCTACCTACATTAAAAGGTATCTCATCCTCCATTGTATAGGAGTTTTAGGTGAAACAGTGTTGCAATTTTTGATGCGGTGAATCACCTCAACATCTTCCCTAAATGAATAGCACTTAAATGTACCGATTGGCTCAAGTAAAGCTGAGTCTTAAACCGTCTGTCAAAGTCTGACAGGCAATTTTCAATCTGCTCTGTGGGATGCTGTCAAGTTCGCCGCCTTCCATCACATCTCCAGCTCTGATGCGAGGTTTTGGATTTTCCCCCAAATGAAGCGCTGCAGTTTGAGGACAGATGTGTTTTTTTAGTTTGAAAGCATTAACTGGGGCTAATCATATTGACCATGGTTTTCTCTTTTCTTTCAGCTGTAAATTAAGCTCATTCAACATGTTGGTCAGATGGGAAAAAAATGCCAAGTCTAAGCCATTGATCGTTATTAAGTTGCTTGTATTCTGCATGTTTAATAACTAGGAGAAACTCCTTTTTCTCCAGCCAGGGGTCTTGAAATATCTGCAGGAATTTCTCCCTAGCCATCTGCCTCAACGAATGCCTCTTTTATCATCTCTCCATCTTGGAAGGACTTCTTATGTAATGATCGAGTGACTCACCCAGAACGTTGCTTCATTGTGTCTCCCTTTGCTTTTGAATTCAGCTGAGTGAAAAATGACGGCCGTCCAATTAACTTTGATTTTAGTTCCTCTAATTTCTCTTTCTCAGATCACTTTTGGAAGGAAGTCGGTTTCATATTTTTTATGAACAGTTTGAAGTGCCTTCCCACTTTTTTCCTTCTTTGGAATAGCAATGATAGATTGACAGATCAGGCAAACGCACTTCGATTGTGACATTGCGAGAGAAAAAAAATACTCTTCCAATTCCACATCCAGCCCATACCCTCCCCCGAAACAATTTTATTTTTAAATCTCTTCTTTGTTGATATAAACTGGAAGGCTAACTAGATAACTTAGATAGCAGAGTTTTGCAGTAGCTCACCGTTTGATCGTGTGCGGGATCACCAGTGTGTTTAGAAGAAAGAGATCTCAGACTGGTGCCCTGTATGTAAATCAAGTGGCAAATGCCATGGGGAGGATATATAATGAGTAACTTTTAAAAAAATTTTTTTTTTGAATGCAAAGCGATCTACCTGCACTACCTTTCCGATCTCCCGGTTGACGCGAATCGGCGCGTTGACCATGGTGTACAGTATATCTTGTCACTGTAAGTAGTTTGCACTGTTCAAACATACATGTTACCTACTGTATGTATTGGCTTCAAAAGCTTTGTTGTGAAAACCGGATTTGGAACTTTGTGTTATTTGTGCATCTTTATTTTGTAAAGATGTTGTTTATTTTACTCATTTTTATTTTATTATTTGGAAATAGCAGAATTTGCACATTATTTTTAGATTTTTGTCTGTCTTATTACAACATTTCTAAAAATAAATAATTATGATCAAACAGTTACTCAGTACCTGAGTAGTCTTTTCACCAAGTACTTTTTTTACTCGAGTAATTTTTTGAATGACTACTTTTTACTTCTACTTGAGTAATATTATTTTAAGTAGCTACTTTTACTGGAGTACAATTTTTGGCTACTCTACCCTCCTCTGGTGGTGTGTCACTTGCTCACAGGGTTCCTCTATCAAGCGCATCCCTTTTCTACCCTTGAGCCCTTAGCCATCCTTCTTAGTTCCGGTATAGACTGGGGTTGTCAACAAGTGTGCTCTCGATTCCTCTCGATGATATCCCAAAGGGGCCCTCGAGATGAAACACCTCCTTCTGGGAACACTGGTAACAGCAACACAACCCACAACCTTCAGGGCCTTGTCACAGGTTTCCCACATCACATTAGGATTGGAAGTCACACCCAGGTCTGCAAGTTCCTTACACACACTGCATGCATACTCATTACAAACAGTCTGATTTTGGAGTCTGGACAGGTCCAGCCTCATTCTCCTAGTAGGTAGTAGCCTGATGGACCTAAGCTGGATCTACAGGTAACAACAAGAACTCTTTGGTCTGAATTCACAAACTTGGCACTTCTGCAGACCCTGCTGTTCTGTAGGAGCCTGCAGTACTGCCCACAACAATGTGATCAATCTTCACCACACCACCAGTATTGAAGTACCAAGTCCAAAAATCGGCTCAGGCCAGAACCAGGATGCAGAGATCTGCAGCCCTGACCTTGAAGAAGTCAAGGAACATTAGGCCAATTTCACCACAGTCGCCAGACCCATGGGGACTGACACAATCCTCATAGCCAGCTCTGTCAGTGCCAGTGATCACATTGAAGTCACTCATGACCAGAGGATGTCACCTTGGGAAGACACCCATCAACTACCATGCAAAGCTGCAAATAAAATGTCTCCCTCTAAGACATCACTCTCCATGGTTTGGAGCATAAAATGAAAGAACAGACAAGGCACCCAAGCCTGCTTTAATCCGAGTCTCATAATACACTTGTTGAAAAGAAGCTGAAAAGCAATAAAGGTGTACCCACCAACAGAGATCAGACATACCCAGGTCTGCTACACCTCAGAGCTTGTCACCCTGAAATACAGGGGTTTATAAAACTCCTCTGACAGCAGAAGAAGTTGATCATCTTACCAAAGAGACAACACTTTCCACATGCCCACCCAGATGGGCGCATCAAATAGGGACAAAAGTGTTGACACGCGCAGGCAACACCTCAGCACTACACCAGTTCAAATCCCCAATGGCCTAACCACATTGGCTCTCCGACAGTTTTTACTCTTCAGGGATGAGGGCTCCCAGGCTCTCCCAATTTCCCTTCATAATGTGAGCAGCATTCCTATGAGCAGCTACAGAAGAACTAGTCCATGGAGAGCAGAAAGAAGTTCTGTCTGCCATTTCAGAGCTATGTGAGATTTTTAAGGTAACTGGGTGCCAATCCTGCCACCAACCCCCAAAGATTTCCCTGCAAGATGGAAGACTGCTTTGCAGGATCAGATGCAGTTTGTTTTACCCAGGACAGGAGCTACTTTTTAACTATTCATTCTGTGTTGTCAAATTTTACATAGCCTATGGAGCATCTTGTTCAAAAGCAGATATAAGAGTTTCACTGTACTTTGTACATATGACAATAAATTTGATGTGAACCGATTATACTACACTGTATTACTTATAAAGGCCTTAGATTTTTGTCTTGGTAGACATGTATTCAAGCCCATAAAATAACCTAGTTCTGTGTTGTGATTTTGCAGCAATTTAAAATAAACTTTGAATTATTAATAAAAAATTCTTAGCATTACAAACACAGACATATATCCCAAATCATCCCTACAAAAATGTTTCTGATTTGTCAATAATCTTCTTAATCACATATAGTGAATGACTGTTAAGATTATAAATGTAACATTTTTCAGCGATCAATGCTAGTCTACAGAACAAAGACAGCAATTCACATCTGGGCATCAACATTCAATAATGCCATTAACAGAGACTGAAATGATTTTGAGTAAAATGAAATGAAATGAAGAATGACAAATAAAATCAAGAAAATTATCCCCAGAGGCTGAAATGATGCTAAAGGACAAAACAGTGAGATGAAACACACATGCCAGTTTTAAAATGGCTGGATCACAGAAAAATAGTTTGCTTTTTATCTTTGCATCCTAAAATGAAATGGATACATTTCAAAATATATAGCAATCTCAAGACACTGATCAATACTCAATAACACAATTAGTTTGAAAAATGGACACAGTTTTAATACTTTCATTTCAAGTTTGGACTTGATCCTCTTGAAACACATTTTAAACTGCCTATAAAGACATTAGATTTTTTAATTTTATAAAAACTGAGGACTTAACCACCAGCTCGCTTTGCCAACCCCATTTTCTGCCTCACTCTGAACTGTCCGTGCAATGCGTGTCGAACACTTAAACAACAGCATCCACATAAAAAATGACAAGGGGTGAGCAAGCTATCTTGAAGGCTTTTACTTGACGTACTTTGTTGTAAACTGAAATATATACGAAAGAAACATACAGGCATTTACATATGTACAATCAAAAGACAAAGAATGATTTACAAAGCAATACATAGCGAAAGTGTACATTAAACAATAAAGCTTTAAAGACACTTACAAGGCGAGTGATTTTCACGGATGGATCAAGACAAAGAGAAGTGCGTAGACACAGGATCAAATTGCTGCGTACCACAACTAACTAGACACAGGGGTTTATATACCCTAAGGATACGTTTTGGGCAGTGTGCCCGATACAAGAGATAAAGGGAGCCTCGTGAGACTCATGGGGTGTATTGTATTCAAATGTTTATTATGGGACCTCAGTGCTCTTGGAGTTTAATAGACTTTTATGTACCACTGTGAGGTGGGACATGACTGACTGGTGTGTTAATAAATGACAAGATGAAGGGGCACAGTTCAACAAATAACAGTCTCAATTAACAAGATGTGGGACTTAACACCCGTGTTTGGTTTTCCGGATACACACTTTTAAGATTTTTTTTTCTTTGAACTGTTGCGATTTCATAGTTTCCTTTTATTTCAAAACTTCTGTAAAAACAATATATGGAATCTTTCAGTATCCCAATTTGTTGAATCTTTTAAACGAGGTCAGTGAAGCATGTGTTTAATGACTTTGTACCATAATTCAGGAAAGGTTTGTCTGTTTGGAATTTCAGCACAGACAAAGCAATCTACATCATCAGCAGTTAATTTTTTGCAAAGTAACAATAAATGCATGTGAGGTAAACCCGTTTTGAAATTCTCTAAATTAAACTTCAAAGCCTTACAATATTTACATACTTCTGACATATCACCTGTGTCCATATATTTGATCTCTATTCGCCTTTTCATTATTTCTCCGAGTAATAAATTTCTTTTTGTTTACTTTCTTTTTGACACCGTCATTTTTTTCTGCTTTCATATTCTGTATCATGCTCTGCATTGTTTCCCTCGTTTTCTTAAGTCTTTTGAATTCCATTTTTAATTATCTCTAACCTGATCTGCATGCATTTGGTCCCCTTGTTTTTTTAACCTCTTTATGACGTTTTACTTTGTTTTGTATTCTGTCTTTTATTTGACCTTGCTTTGTCCTGCTTTTTTCAATGAAACCTGGTCCGTGGTGATTATTTTCCTTTTTGAGTAATAATTTCCGTTTGTTTGTGCTACTGCAATCTTTACTTTCTTTTTTAATACTTTCTAATTTTCCTGCTTTCATATTCTTTCTCCACATGAGTATCGCTCCTTTTTTTTTTTTTTTTTGAGCCTTTCAATTCCACTGCTTTCATAATCTCTAACATACTCTGCATATGTATAAGCGCCAATGTTTGTGAACATCTCTATGAGTTCTGCTTTGTCTTTTACTCTGTCTTTTTAATTCTGAGCCCGATTGGACGTGCTTTGTTTCAATTCCACTTGTTACAGGCTGATAATTACTTTCCTTATTTTCTGAATTTGCACCTAGATTGTATTTTCTTTTTGCTTTTTCCTCTCAAGCTTTTGAGTCTTTTCTCTCGCTGCCTTCTTCTTAGCTTAGTGTTGAGGTTTAATTTATAACGTATTTTCCTTATACACTTTATATGCGCTGAGACCTTGGATCTGTGTATGCACAAAGCTTTAGTTTACACGGCTGAGTGTTTTGCTGCTCGTGGTCTTATTTGATTTTGGTTGTAAGTAGGGCGTGTCTTGCAAGAATCTCATGTTCTACGTCATCCGAGGACGGTCCTGGGTCAATCTCATGGCAATCTCCCTGCTGAGGCGAAGAATTTAGACCATTTAAGTGTCTTCCATGATCTTAGCGTGAACATCACATCTTGTATCCCTAGTGTTTCTCTCAGGAGTTTTTTTATAATGAGAGATTTTTAACATTAGAACACATCTTTATGAAGCAAATTAATACATACAGTCCATGTTCATTATCTATGATGGTTACATTCCCAAAAACTTTGCAGATACGAAAGCTTATCTTCTACCAAGCATATCTTTGAGATGTTGGCCAAAGACAAAACTAGAGGAAAACTTAGGAATGTCCTTCTAAAGTCATGGTCTTCTGCACCATTTCCATTTGTGAAAACAACTTATGTAGTCAGTGTCTATGTGAGAAGTGAAGAAAGTGAGGGATTATGCTGGTGTGTGCATTATAGTGTTTATATTGATTCCCTATTCAGTGAGCTGGCATCAATTTCTATTGTCACAAACTACTTTTTCCTACAAAAATGAATAAGTGCTTAAGAAAATAAATGAAAATAAAATGCTAAAGTATTGAATACAAAGTAGCAATCAAGCATCATTTTCATTTTAATTGTTTGCCATCATTTATCAGCATTTATGTTTCCCTCAGAGTAGAAAAAGAAATCTATTTAATCAGCATTTGAAATAAATAGCATATTGCAGAATATCCAATATTAATTTAGCCACTGAATGGATCTTCAGCTATATTTATAAATATGTCTTCTCTGCTGCCAGGCAACCATCAACTTTCATTTCTACTAATACAGCTGCTCGACCTCAAAATCAACCTCACATCGCACTTCAAATAACTAAGAAGGAATGAACATATGCATGTTTAACAATACAGTACTAAAACTAACACCAAAACTTTGATATTCGAATTAGCCTCCTGTCAGCTTTGCAGCCCGCAATTTACTCATGATTAAAAAAATTTGAAAAATTACCTCAGCAGCTATCAAAACACAAAAGCTTGACAGGGTGCATTCTAATCACTGCAGCTTTTCAGAAACTAGAGCAAGGGCCAAAGATTATTTATTTCTGAAGATATTTGGTATCTGCCATACCGGATAGAACAGTAAAAGTTTATTTTGTTTTATGTCATGCAGACCATATGTGCAGATTTCTAAAAAAAAATTAAGTAAAATGTACATGGAGGAGAAAAAAGAAAACTATGGCTCTTTGAGAAATGTTCTTGAGAAAATTATTCTAATGTAAGGTCTCCTGGTATGGACTCCAGAGACACAATCACATTTATTCCCTCGTGCCATTTACACTCTTGCCTTTCTTACAAACCATAAGCACTCCACTACAATAACTGTCACTACGCTAAAATTGCACAGTCAAATGAGATCTTATATAGTGCCATCCAATAGGTATCAGCTGTTGTTCAAATAGTGGTTTTATTATTTCTTAGAATTTGGACTTTATTCCTAGTGCAATGTCAAGCAACTGTATGCAGCCAACAGTCATAGCTCAATTGTTTTTGTTTACAATAGAAACAGCATTCAACCTCCTAAAAAAAAAAAAGTCTATGGAAATGCATTGTTTCATTCAGACACTGATATTTGGATATGAATAAACATTTACTTTACTACAGGCTTATTACTGAGATACTGCAATATCCGCCATATGGCTTTGTGTAACAGCAAATGTAAAGTCAAAAGCTGCATAGATGAGTAGAAAGTTTTACTTTTTAGAGGACATTCACCATTCATTGAAAAATACCTATATTTTGTCACTTTATTCCTAAACAAAATATCAGTTCTACGTTTTATTGAAACCACTTATTTGAATGCCGTGTCAGACCCTACAGTAGTAGAGCCAGAAGCTGGGCACAGCATAACTCTAGACTGGACACCAGTCTATTGCATGGTTTATCTGGACAAAATATCTGTGAAATATGAAATAAGGCAGAGGGCTTGCGAAAAAATACAACTAGTGGTCATGCAAACAACAACACAGGACCTTGCAGCACTCAGATGGTAGCACTTACCATGCACCCCCATGTTCACGTGTAATTTATGAAGTCAGACAGTTTGTTGTGGCTATCACTGCTTGAGGTTAATTTGTAATACACTTGATTTATTATTTTTCCCAAAAACAGCCTGCTCTATGTGTTATCTTTGGATGTCTATACATTCTACATCTACACGCTCAGGAAGAAGCTGACAGGATATCAACTTATAGGCAAATCTAATAACTGTTTAATCCCTTTTTTACCACAAAACCATAGGTGTGACAGAACGATAATTTTGCTAAATATTTAGAATATGCTAGGTTTTGCACAAATTTTATAGCTTTATAAAAATATGGCTAAAAAAACCTGCTCTACAAAAATAACAGAAGTACTTAATATACACCAAGTATTTCTAAGAATGTACATCATTATAAAAGGAAATAAGTCCGAGCCAACTATATTAATTCTGTCATGGAAAACTCTGCTATATGATCTATGTTTCTCGATTCCCCCAAAATCGAAAAACTAATGGTATACTCACACTGGCAATTTGTTCTGTGCCCAAGCATGTTTGTCCACATGTAACCCTGCATTCTAGTTTGTTTGACTAGAGTGATTGGTCCATGCCGGGCGAACCATGTCGTGTTCTTACCTGTTTGGAAGTGGTGGACCCAAGCACGGTTCAGAAGCATTCAGGAACAGTGTGATCGCTAAACGTGCCTGAGCACAGAAGAGCACATGACGTCAATGATGCAACAAGTCAGATATTGCAATTCTCATTTCATTCAATATTTTTTAAGTTACAAACAGGTTTTAATTCTCAACTTACACAAGAATGTGAATGTATTCGGTAAGAAAACTGCAAATTGCTTCCTCAACATCATTTGTCACCGTAAAAATCTTCGTACATGCAGCACAATTAAGAGCAAAACACTGTGCTGCACAATCATTAAATCTGTAGAGGCAGAGCATTATGCTGCCTCACGACTCAAAACAAAAACAAAGTAAAATCATTTTGACATTCTTTGGGTGTTTGGATCTTGTTTTGGCTTTACATAAAAGTCGCATGGTCATGACAAAAGCATGTCTTGGCCCAGAGCACATTGTGACGGGGGACAATCACGCTTGGGCATGGTCGACAAATGTGCCTAGTGTGAGTACACCCTAATACTAACAAATCTGATAAAGATCAATAACTGACTAGTGACTTTTTCTATATGATCTTCTGATGGCCCTCACTGAATGATGTTTCAGGCATCAGCCTTTTAAAAAATACATGGCTGGAAAAAGCCAGCAAATAATGTCTTAGAATGGAATGTTTTAATATTGAAAAATCATGCACTGTGGTTCAGAGTGGTAAATACTTATTTCTAGACTGCCTCTTTAAGGCCTGTAAATTTCTGTCTCTGTCCTTGCCAGGAATTCAATAATATTTTTTTTAGATAAAAATTAGTTTTGAATTATGATAATTATTAGTTTTGTGTTTATTTTGTTATCTGTTGTCATTTTGTTGAAAAGGATCATAGCCATTTTGTTTACTTCAATAAGGCACATTGGCTGCAGTTGTTTAAACTACTGGTTCACGTGATTTTGCGTCGACATGATGTAAGCGGATGTCATTATGTGGACAGTATAATAAATGCTGGTGTGTAGCACACAAGGTTCAAGCTTTTGGATTTACAAAAAAATTAATTTAGTGACCCTTTGTCACCGATTCTGTTCATAAGAATTTCTAAGGCAACCAGGCGCTGAGGGTCGGTTTGGTGGACTCAGGTTGGGTCACTGCTTTTTACAGATGATGTTGTCCTGTTTGTTTCATCAGGCAGTGATCTTCAGCCCCTCTGGATCAGTTCACAGCTGAGTGTAAAGCGGCTGGGATGAGAATCAACACCTCAAATCCGAGACAATGGTCCTCAGCTGGAAAGGGTGGTGTGCCCTCTCGGGGGCTTGTTCACGAGTGAGGAAGAATGGAGCATTAGATCGGCAGGCGGATCGGTGCAGCATCCACAGTGATGCCGGCTCTGCATCGGTCTGTCTGGTGAAAGGAGCTGAGCCATAAGGCAAGCTCTCAGTTACCAGTCATCTATGTTCCTACCCTCACCTATGGTCTGAGCTATGGGGAGTGACGAAAGAGCGAGATAACAAATACAAGCAGCCAAAATAGGTTTCCTCCTCAGGGTGTCTGGGCTTTCCCTTAAAGACAGGGTGAGAAGCTCAGTCATCCAGGAGGGAGGCAGAGTGGGCGCTGCTCCTCGCATTGAGAGGAGTCAGATGAGGGGGGCTCGGCGTCTGATCAGGATGCCTCCTGGGCGCATCCCTGGTGAGATGTTCTGGGCACGTCTAACTGGGGGGAGGCCCAGGAAGACCCAGGACACGGGGAGGGACTGTGTCTCGGCTGGCCTGGGGGCGCTCGGATTCCTCTGGAAGAGCTAGAAGAAGTGGCTGGGATAGGGAATTCTGGGCATCTCTGCTTAAGCTGCCCTGGCGATCTCGGATAGCGGAAGAGGATGGATGGATGGATGGATGAATGAATTTAGTGAGGTTATCTTTACGGTCAGTTATGACTTTTGGCTTTGTTCTTTAAAATTTTGCCCAAAATTAGGGTTGTGCTGTTGTTGTTCTGAACAATTTTGACTAGTTCTTTAACGATTCTTTTGCTTTTCTGTTGAAATTTTTATTATTTCCTTCTTTTTTACCTTTGGTATGCCTTACTACACCTCAGGGACAATAGCTTCCAAAAATGAAGTTCCTTTACATTTTCATCCATCCATTCTCTTCCATGGCCTCCCAAAGTCATCCACTGCCGATTTTTCCTCAGCAACCACGAAACGCATTCCACTTGGCCTGCCAGTACCTATCAGCTGCCTCCAGAGTCCCACAGGATAAAGGGTCGTGGGACTCTTCTTACTGATGGCATCCCTCACGCCGGGGTCCACCAGGGGTTCGGGATTGCCGACACAACAGCACCGACCACATTACGGCCACAGCTCGGTCAGCCACCTCAACAATAGAGGGACAGAACATTTTACCATATTATATTAAAACATTATTTGGCACATTTCCATTATTATTAACTTATGATTTTTATTACGAAAAAATACTGTTGACTGATGTCACATTTATGAGTTTTGCCATGGCAAATATTACTATTATTACCATGTTTAACAAAGATTATAAAACATTTACTTAAAAATTTGCATTTAGCAATTTCAACAAAAGACTATTTAACAATAGATCCACCTCTGAAATTTTATTTGAACAGCTAATACCAGTGCTCACTACACAGTCCTAACAACAATAGGTCATGAGGCAACCGAATAGAACAACAAAGGTGGAAAAAGACTAACCATACCTGACTTCCAGAAAATAAGGGTAGAAGAGCACACAGGTTAACATTCCATATTTTTATATGAACATATTTTGACAAAGGCAAAATGGTGAAACATTTAAACTACCATGCAGTAGCTGTTACTAACAAACTTTGCACAGATTTTTTTTGTTTAATTTACAAACAAGTGTTGGAAAGTGACAATTTGTGTAAAGGTAAAGTATTTCTCCCCAGGATACCATAAACAATTGATAATGACAGTCCACGAAGACAGCGGGATCGGAAACAATTAATTAAACTCAAAGCAGCTGCTGTAAGGAAAGCTGTCAGTGATTTAAAGCAAATGCTTATTTGAAAAGTTTTTTCATTAGCAGCTGAACTATCCAAAAGCATAAACTTTGCATGAAAACTCTGGCAAAATTTCTACTTTCCATGTGTTTGACAACTTCAGTGTAGACACATTACCTCTTCAACTGTCAAACCCTTCCATGCTTCGGGAATTAAAAGGCCAAGTTGTCTGGGTGGCTAATTGTGCGAGTTTATCTACATATTAGTCCGGGTTTATACTACCCCGACGTGCTGCATGTGCCTGCTGATGACTGCTACACAAGAGATGTACTGTTTATACTTGTGTGCATACTTTTCAGTGAATCAAAAAGATTCCACCATGTAGCAGTGCAAAATATTATCACAATGAGAAAATAACGTTCCAGTTTTTCTGTGTTGTGAATTGTCTGAAACATCCATTAAAATCCAGGACACCTTCCCACAATATATCTGAAAATGATGGATGTTTAATGATTACATTCTAGCCAGAATTGGACATGTGGCAGAAAATCCTGCACAGGGCATCAGCTCATCACAAGGTGAATACAAGCACACTCATACATTAGCATCACCAAATCCGTAAATCTGCATGTCCTTTGAAGGAAACTGAAGCATATTGTAGAAACCTAACAGGAAAACATGCAAGTTCAGGCAGGGGAACACCAGGTATGTGATTCCCTGCAAGGCACAGCACAACTGTTCAACAAAATTTACCATCCCACATGTGTATTTATTAGCAGTATTAATTATTTAAATAAGTTAACGATTTATCAGTAAAATGTAACATACATGCTTTAACACATTTCATCATGAAACTGATATGAGTATAAATCTGTTCTAAATGTGCAGAGGCTGGAATATAATAAATGTAATGTGCTCTGTGAACGTGATCGCTGCCTGCTCTGCTGGGCTGCCAGAAGAGCGTACGATTTAACTGGCAATTTTATGATGACATTTCGACAAACTACAAGATTAAAGTTAAAATTTTTCACTTTAAATCACAAAAAAGACCTTTCATCACAGTGTCCCTATTTCATTTTCCCTTTGTACTCAAATAGGCTCCACATTCTGATACTGTTGCGAAGGTGAAAAGAAAAAAAAAAAAAAAAAGATGGCTGAAAATAGTATGTGAGACCTTTAAAATTCTCAAGCAAGATATCATAGCGCAATCTCGGTAATCACTAACACAAGCGGAGATAAAATCATCGAACACAAAAATATAATGTACACTTTTAGAGACTACTATAAATCCCTATATACTACTGAGTTTAAAAGGACAATATACAATCTAATGCATTTCTGGATACTTACAGATACCACAAATTGGCGCTTTTAGTGTGGAGGAACTCGATAAACCTCTGTCATTATCAGAATTACTGGATGCTATAAAGTCACTCCAAGGTGGAAAAGCAGCGAGGCCCTGCGGCTACCCTGCAGAGTTTTACAAGAAATTCTCCGCTCAGCTAGCTCCCTCCTATGCTTAACATTTACAGAAGCCAGGGAATAACCATTCTCTTCCACAAACCTTTAGCCAAGCACTAATCACTGTCTTTCAAAACAAAATAAAATTTCACTTCTGAATAACGGCGTTAAAATACTCTCTAAAATCATAGCTAGAAGGATGGAGAAAGTGCTCCCCTCAGTAATATCACAGACCAAACTGGATTTATTAGGGGCCGACACTTATCTTTAAATCTTGACGCCTGTTTAATGAATATACTCACCAACTAAATCAAACACCCCAGAAATATTGTTATCATTGGATGCAGAAAAAGCATTGACATGATTGAATGAAATACCTTTTACTATTTTGGAAGTTTGGGTTTGGCGAACATTTGTGCATGGATTAAATTACTGTATACTAACAGAAGCTTCAGTTTGCATCAATAACATTTGCTCAGACTACTTTAAACTAGAGCGTGGCACAAGACAAGGATGCCCTTTGTCACGCTGCTGTTTGCATTGCCATTGAACCACTGGCAATACATTGTGAAATACTGATCAGATAAAGGGATTAGCAGAAAGGACTGGAACAGAAAATCTCATTATATGCAGATGATATGATATTGTATATATCGGACCCAGAAAATTCTGTACTGCAGTCTTAGCAGCACCCACAGAATTTCAAAAGCTCTCTGGTCTCAGAATTAATCTGAATAAAAGTGTACTCTTTCGGTGAATTCTCAACCATATAATATTAGATTAGACACCCTACCTTTTATCATTGCAGAACAGTTTAAATACCTAGGGGTAAAAATCACAAGTAAACATAAAGCTCTATATCAACAAAAATTTACGTCGTCTGCATGGAAAAAATTAAACAAGACTTGCATAGATGGTCAACCTTCATCTCACACTAGCTGGAAGAATTAACACTGTTAAGATGAATATTCTTCCTAAGCTCCTTTTTATTCAAAACATACCAATATACATTAATAAATCGGTTCTTTAAGCAATTACATTCAACAATAACCTCATTTATTTGGAATTCTAAACATCCGCATCAAAGAGCGACCCTACAAAGACAAAAGGCAGAAAGCGGCATGGCTCTACCTAACTTCCAATTTTTTTACTGGCGGCAAATATACAGTCGATAGAACCTGGACACAAATAGAACATACACAGGCATGGAAAGCAATAGAAGTAAAATCCTGCAGTACTTCTTTGTATTCCCTGCTCTAACGCTCCAATAAACACTCGTTATCGGCAATACACTAATAACCCAATTGTGCTCCACTCACTTAGAATCTGGAACCAATGTGAAAGCATTTTAAGGCGGAGAAGCTTCTTTCTGTAGCACCCCTGCAAAGAGAACCACCTCTTTCAACCTTCACAAACATATGCAGTTTATAATATCTGGAAAAAATTTGGAATTAACTTGCTTAGAGATCTTTATATGAACACGTCTTTGCATCCTATGAACAATTACATTCCAAATTTAACATTCCAACTACAATTTCTTTCACTATCTTCAAATCAGGAACTTTGTTAAACAGAACCTTCAGATTTTCCTCATCTTGCACCCTCATCACGCTGGAAAAATATTGCTCAATCTCAAGGACTTAGACTCCATCTCTGCAAATATAAAATCATTTTACAATCCCTTCCTTTCAAAGATCCCAAAAGGACACTGGAAAATGACCTCTCAATTAATATATCAGAAAAGAGAGTGGAAAGTAGCAATGCAGAGAAAATTTACTGGCTCCATATCGTAAAGCATACAATTATACAACTCAAAATTATATATCGAGCACATCTGTCTCGACTAAAACTCTCAAAATGTTTCCAGGGCATGATCCAACCTGCGAGCGTTGCAACCAAGCCCCAGCCTCACTGGGTCACATGTTCTGGGCCTGCACCAAATTAGCATTATTCTGGACAAAATTTTAATTACCTCTCAGACAGCCTTGGACTCACAATCCCTCTAACCAGTAAAACTGTGTTTTGGGGGTTTTTCCCGAGGGCTTAAATGGGAAAAGGGCA
>NW_024384160.1:0-14795 GCF_016835505.1 Polypterus senegalus
CTTGAGTCAATGGTCAGAGGTGGTTTGACCTGCAGATCTACGCTCGTTCATCGACAGGTCTCTTCGCGCCAGCGCCGATGCCTCCCCGGACGACCTCGGTGAGGTGCCCCCGGCACGGGTCTGGGCTGAGGGAATCTTTCACCTGCGTGTGCATGGGAAGCAGCTGAAGGGCAGGAAATATTGTTTATACATCTGCCAGGGGGGGGTCACTCTCTTTCGGGTTCTCTGCGGTCTTCCCGGAAATCCAGGAACCGCCATTTTCGGGAAAGGAACATCATTTCCCGGTCCGCCAAGTAGGTACTTCCGGTTCCGGCCCCAAGGAGATGTCACTTCAGTTCCCCCCAGGGGACATCATTTCCTCTGTGCTTAAAGCTCCTGCCTTGCTTAGGCGGCAGTTCTGTTTTGGACTCTGTTGTGTAAACTACTTTGCAATCCTCACGATTTTTTGCAGCGGGAAACCGTAATAAGCGGTGCTGCCCCAAACTTTCGCGTCTCTGGTCTCCACTTATTACAACAGGGAGTTTGAATTAAAATTTTTTCCTCATTTAGTTTGGTCATGTTTGCTTGAGTTCTAGATTTCCATCAGCATTGTATTGTTTTGTTTGAATCACTAGGTTCATATTTGTTAACTGGTCATGTTATGTTTGTAGTCATGAATTTTCCCCCATCTGTTTCCTGATTTATCTTCCTGTCACTACAAGAACCTACATGACCGCAATACTTTTTGTCAGTATTTTTATTTTGTATATAGCTTGCTGGGGTGTGAAATTTTTATTTGTATTGTACTCAGCTAGAAGGGTACTCTTTAAAAGTTTTATGTTCAGGTTGAGTGCACAATGTTATGATTACTCTCTAGATGTCATTAAATTGTTGGAGAGCTGATGCACCTATGAAGATGCAAAAAATAGAAAACAAGCTCTTTGATTGTTGACATAACTGATAACTGCTGTAGGTATTAGTAAACATTTCTTATTTTATTAATTGTAATTTTCAGATATCTATTCTTATTTCATTACCAAATCATCTCTAAAACTGATATCTCAAAGCAAACCAAGAACTGACGTTTCTAGTTCAGCGTAAAACAAAGTCATTTAAAATATTTCCATGTAAAACATGCTCAGTACCACCTTCCATAAGCATCAAAACAATCAGCAAAGTTCTGAAGTTTACTTGATTTCAGTTTGTACTTTTAGGAGTTAAAGAAGCAGATAGTGACCTCATAACTACCAGATGGTGCTCCGAGGAACATACTGTAGGTTTTCTTCTTAATAACTGGTTTGAATTACCTACCTATGGCCTTGTCTATCTGGCTGCTAGCTGTCTTGTCGGAAACTACACAGTAACCAGGACAGAAGTTTTAAAATATCAGTTGGCTAGAACTTAAAAGCTTATTTACAGCCAAATGGCCTTTGATGTGGAAATGGATTGGTGCTTGCAGGAACTCACCTGACAAAAGGTAAAATAAAAACAAGGTAGGGAGAAGGTGCTTGAAAGGTTATTTTGAAGAAGACAAGCAGGGGAATCCATTTAACAGTACTAGTGTGTAGCTGGACTGCCACTCCACATGATGACTGGTCTAGACTCCTTGAATAGGCAGGCCAAGTCAAGATTAGGTCTTTTGCTATTTTTTCCCCATTTTTGTTGCCCTTTGTATTTTCCTGTTGTGTTAATCTTTTTAATAAAGCGTCTTACTGGTTTCTCATTTTTGTCTTTTTAGCTATTGTTTAAGTTTGTAGTAAGGTCAACAGCCTCTACACGGCCTGCATAAAGCCACATGCTCAAACCTGCTCATAAAGAAAAATGTCTCTGGTGTTTATCCTCCACACTCTGTTTGTAGAAGTGCATGAGTATCTGAGGCTTTCAACTGTGCTAGCCCAATATCTCTTACATAGTGTGATTAAATGGCATAGGGTATATATGGGAGACCCTAGAACCAAGTGAAAGTGTCACAACATAGCAGAACAAAAAATATTTTTATTTTTAATGTTTTCTAAATAACTCTATTTTTCTTGTGTTGCTTGATAAGCAACATGATGTCACCGATGTTCCTCTAATTGTTTTGGTTTTTTGAGTGGATGTCAAAACATAAGTGAGATTCAAACAGATTTATTTATTCCGAATATCTTGTGTTTTGTGGTGGAACCTTTGAGGTAGGGCCACTATTTACATATCGCTTTAGCACCACCCTTAAACTATACAGTATATTCTTGGAAAGAGGTCAGCTTCAGAATGGCATTGAGAATTAATTGGTGATCTTGTGTTATGATTATTCTGAGGTTCCTGTTTTTGATATTTATGGCTGTATTGGATTGGATTTTTGGTTTTCGGATTGATTTGTTTTGCTCTGTATGCTTGACATATACCTTTTCTTTAATTTTTTATATTCTTCCAAATTATATTTTAGTAATAAACCCTCAAAATTCTTTGTTGAATATCCCTAAACCAGAGGTTTATACAGTTTCCTCTTCTTCTTTGGAATAAATTCAAAGATTAGTGATTGTGGTGAGTCTTGGCTTTCACTATTTTATCTTATTGTTTGGGAAAATAGGCCAATTTTGAGTATTAGTCTTCAGGCAAGTCTGATGATAGATTAAGAGGCCTGGCCTCATTTTGACATTTTTGAGATGAACTCTATTTCGGAGATTGTTTTGGCCCCATTTGGCATTTTGCTGTATCTTTTTGCATATTGAAGCCTACAAATCACAGCACTTTGTATTTATTGGTATTTAACTCAATGAAATATTGTGATCAAAAGCTATAATAAATTTACCACATCATAACAAAATTAAAAAGAAACCTTTTACTGTGTCGCAAAGATATGCAGGCTCTAGATATCCTCTGGCATGTGCCAACAAGTAACCAACTTCTCTTGAAATAAGGTGGAAGGTGATGGATCTGTCCAGAGGGCTTTTTCCATTTTAGCTCAACTCAGCTTTTATTTTCACATGATTTAACCAACAAAAGGGTTCATATATATAAATAAGGGTTCTTATTCACGTAATCTGACCAGAGTATTCTTGTTTGAAGTTCTTCACAGACTGTTATTGATGAAATTTCCTGCTCTTTGCTTAGTCTGACATTTTCAGTAAAATGATCCAAACTTGTTGTCTGTTTTTCCTTACAACACAAACCAACACATGGACTCGCTGTCAAGGAGTGCTCACTTTTATGTAGTTTTTCATAGTTGATGAGGTCTTTCTTGACAAATTCCATGCAAACCCAAACCATAGTTCATGTTTCATGAAACATTAGAAAATTTTTGAGCACTCTTCATGACTGAAGATCTTGACAAATCGTCCCAAAAATCATCTCTGTTGTAAATTCATTGATATTTCTTCTTTAAACACCCTGGCTACTTTAAAAGTCTGTCTTGCTTAGCATTTGTACACTACAAACTTTATCTTGGTGGAATATAGTTGCCTTTTTATTGAATAATGTAAAAAGTGTGCTATGCCTATTATGCAGTGTCAGATTTTTTACTTATATTTTTATTTTTGCTCATGTTGTTATGTCATGCAATAACACGACAGAGCAACAGGAAAGACTGGGACATCACAGATTACCCTATTTAATGGCAGTAAAGGAGCTCAGGCTCCTCCTTTCTCTCTTATTTTAAAATATCTGGATTTAGAACATATGGGTCTGGTTTTCAGTCGGTTCACAGCTGACACCTATAGTCTCTTTCGGGATTAAAAAGTTAAATGGCCAGAAGCTATTGAACAACAAGTGATTTTTAGGGCTTCATAATTCATCTGGCTTGTCAAAACAATCCTAGGTGCAGACAGAAGGTGAGAACTATGAGCTTGCTGTGCTGGTCTCACTATATTTCTTGGCATATGCTTGTGATCAGACACCTGAAAGATGAGCTTTTCCCATTGCTAATGATTCCCACATCTGAAGCTCATGCATGTTCTTCTTTTTGACTTCATGATATACACTTATTAATTTTTTACTAAACAAACCATGCTAATTTTAGATAGATAATTGATAAAAATTTATTAATTTAATGACAGTGACACAACATGTAAAATTTGAAATCATCTTTGAGAACATACAAATACAGTATATACTAAAGCAAGGAGATATAATTTTTGGAAGAAAATTGGACAAATAAAGGCACCATTATAAATTAAAACCGAAAAGATGGCTATAGAAAACTATAAAACTACAAGATAACTTTGACTTAAGAGAAATGCCGGACACTACAGTAAGATATATATAAGATAAAAGGAGAAACTGAAAAAATTGGTAGTGGAGCTGAAACAAATATCAAATAAAATTTGGTACTAATCCATTTAAAATGGCAAAAAACTAAATTTGAAGCCTCAAGAAACTGAGGTAAATAGCAAATAAAAAAAAAAATATTTAACTCAAATTTGTAAAAAAATGAAACAAATAATCCCATGGGCAAGAAAAAAACCCCAATTTCCCTGATTTCTAAAAGGGTAGATGTGCTTAAAGTTTTTGGTATTTAAAGATTTAAAAAACTCCGGGGGCTCATAAAAAATGATGCAATCCTGTAAAAACCAAAAACTTTTGTAAACCACCCACATTTTTTCGGCCAAAACCCCCGTATTCAAGTTCTCCACTCTTTTTTCGCTGGTGGCCCCCAGTTCAAAGCGTCTACTTTTTCCAGTGTTTTTCCCCTTTTTTTTTTGATCCACACCCCCTTCGGTTTTTTATACCCCGGAAAAAACCATTTGTTTTTTATTTTTAAGGCATCTGAATGTAATTGACCTGCAATATAATGGCCCCAAGAAGGGTAAAACATTAAAAATCCCAAAGCTGCTTTGTTTTTACTCTCCTGCCCTTCTTCTTTTTTCACTGCTCCTTTGGGGAGTTGCCCAGCAGATCATTTTTTTCCATAATACTCTCCCCCTCCAAGGTTTTTTTTAACACTTATCTGGGAAAAAGAAATTATGGTATACAGCACCCCAGCACCGCTGCCTCAATGCGCCTTTTTGAACTGCTCTCATCGACAAGCGGTTTAAGTTTTCCTTATGACCTCACGGTTCAGAAACAGTTTCATCCAAGAACTAAAAACCCCTCAATCACCCATAAAAGGCTCCTTGGGGGAACTGTTTGTACTTATAAGTACAATTACCCCCCTTAAAACATGTGAACAGTTATAATATTCCAAACCTGACCTTTTTTGGTCACATATGACGACATAATTTTTTTAAGATGAAAGCAAAAATTTTATCAAATACTAATAAAGCCAAAGCCCTCATTTTCCTCCTCCTCATCACTAATTTCCCCAACTTCCAAAGGTAGAGGCTGAAATTTGGAGCTCATTCCTTACACCAAAATTGGGGCGGGTTTCTTTTCGAAATTCTCCCTAAGGTCATAACTGGAAGGTATTTTCCCCTTTAACAATGGAGTTGAGCTGGTGCGGGGGGGCGGGTTTCGTGTGACATCATCCGCCTCTCCGTAATCACGTGAACTGATTTCAACGGTGCGTAAAAACCGGGGAAGACCTAAAAAAGCGCTTAAAAACTGCATTATATAATTGAGAAGGCAAAAACAATAAACGCGAGTGACATATACAAATTTCATGGGTGCTGCCTGGAAAAAAAGCAAGGTGAAAACTAAATTTTAAATTTAAAGTTCATGACAGGCTCCGGCGTTCATGCCCCGGAATACGTTTTGGAGGGCGGGGTATAAAATTTGATCCTTTGTAACTAAGTTAAAAAAGGGGGAAAAATATTTTATACAAACGAGACTTGTTTTTGGGGGATTTAATTAAAAGGGGGGGGAATCCCTATACTCCTCCCATTCATCTAATTTCCTCCAGGGTGGCTCCAAACCCCGTCTTCCAAAACCGTCGACTACCAAATACTCACAGAAAAAACCCAATTAAACACTATCTCGAGTTTCTCACCGAAACCCCCAGGCACTACTTACAAAAAACACATTACAATGTTTCGTTTTTTTAAAATCCCTTTTCTTCAAAGGCTGAACTTGATGCATTCTCCATGGTTAAAAAAAATTTTAATCCCCTTTTTAAAAAAAGGGGGGTTTTTCAAAGCATGACCGGGACCGGATTACATTGATCAGTGCATCCCGTTATTTTACCCCCCACCCTTTTTAAAAGTCTGAAAAAAATGGGGTTAAAACAGAAAAAAAATCCCAATTCAAAAATTTATGAATAATGATTCATCAATAATTGTTTTTAAAATTCCCTTCAAAAATTTTTCCCCCGGGTTAAAAAACGGGAAAAAAATAAACAAAACAGGGGTGACTTATTTAGGGACATATAAAAACACTCATGACAATTCTTATTATTATTATTAAATTTTCCCTTTTTTTTCATTTTTTTAACAACATTCTCGCTTTGGGGGTTTTAAATAAAAAAATTTCCCCGGCGGGGCTTTTTAATTGAGCGTTTGCCAAAATGGGGTCTTTTTCCCCCCGGTCGGCCCAGCCCGTGTAGCAACCCGGCCTTTGGATGCCCCCAAGCCCTTTGCCAGTCAAAGTGAGCCTTTTTTTTTTTTCATCCCCCCCCTCCCTTCCCCAGACAAGTGAAACCCAGGGACCCCCCCACCGGAAAAATAATATTGGGTTTCCCCTTTCTTTTTTACGCTTTCATTACCCCCCCTCGGTTATAAAACCGCCGGGTGGGGGACGACAGTGCCATCCCCCCGATTAATGGCGGGGCGTCTCCCGTCAAAAAGACCCCCCGGGACTGCCCCAAAAAAAGGCGCCCTCGTCGCAAACCATCTCTTATATATAAAAGAAAAGGCAATTTTCCCTTTCTTTCACCTTTTTTTTTACCCAAAAAAGCCTTCTTCTTACTGCAGAGGACCCTTTTTTCTTTAAATGCGGTAAGGCATTTACGGGGGCACAAATTTGAGCGTTCACTGAAAAGAATTTCAACCACACGTTTGGCCCTTTCCAAGGGGATCTACTCCGGAGATGATCCAAACTTTTTAGCGCTTTGTTACTTACCTGTTGTGTTACACAGTCTTTAAAATGGTTTCCCTCCCTCCCGTATCTCAATGTCCTGCCTTGTTTAAAGTTTTCTTTTTTAAAATTTTAAAACTTTTTTATTATTTTTTTCCCCTTACTCATGAAAATATACACACACATATAAATAAAACTTCCCAAAATAATTTTGTTATATATATTTTTATTATATATTATATATAAACACACACACACCCCCTCTTATATATTAATTTTAAAAAAATTTATTCTTTTTATCCCCCCCCCCATAATAAAATTAATAAAATAATAATTTTTTGTGTTAATAAATTAAAGTATAATTTTGGTAATATTTTAAATTTATATGTGTTTTTTGTTTTGTATAAAAATTTTTTTAAAATGAAAAAAATTTTTTGAAAAGGTTTGGGGGGTTTAAAAAAGACACCCAGGGGGAAAAACCTAAAAGGGGGTTCAGCAGGGAAAAAAAAAAAAAAACTTTTGGCGCCCAAATACACAAAAAAATTACTTTGACAATCATTTACATTTTTTTTTAAAATGTTTCCTTTTCTTTTCTAACTTTTCAAAAACAGCTCAAAAAGGTTTTTTTACTATATATATATATCCGGGGACACTAATACACAAAACAATTACTTTACAATCATGTTACTTTTTCAAAATGTTTCCTTTTCTTTCTCTTTCCTTCTTTAACACATCTTCTCGCTTCCAAGCGGTATATATATATATATAGAGATAATATAATAGACTGGGGTTTAACCTTAGCGAAGGGCTGTCAGAGCGGCTATGGCTCTCTCAACAGGTGGGTGAGTGGCTCACCATTTGATTTGACCCCTTGCAAATAGTGCAGCAAGTGGCCTGTTTTTGCTGCTACGGAATCCCCAGGAATTTGCCCAGCCGGCCTGGGGGGAATTCCTTTCCCCCTGGACGAGCTGCACAGCTCTTGCCCCCAGAGGCCGGCTGGGAAACCGGGAGACAGACCACCGCTCTGTGAACTACCGGAGTTATGTCCTACAAAGCAGTCCCTTCACGCAATCCAGAGCCTGTTCCGGGTCGCGGGCCGTCTGCTTGAAACCTGTCGGGGAACAAGGCGGACGTAGGGGACAATGGCGGGGTTGTTTGTGTCCCCTAGCAATTCCCTGGCGGATGAACATACGGGAGAGTTTAAATTTAATGGACATATGGTAACAGCGCTGTTTGATTCCGGCAGAAACGTGTCTGTCGTTGCTGCCGTTTGTTCTCCGCAAAAATGGATTAAGAAAAAACCAGTCTAAAATGTATCCCGGGAGATACCCCTTCGTACAATACCGCCCGGGTTGTTCGTATGTCTCGGAGGAACCCTTGACTTACCGTGGCGGTACACCGGATCCTCCGTTTCCCCGTAACCCCTGGGCGGGACTGGTCTGACAGAAACGGGTAGTTTAGAAAGCATTCCCGAAAAGCTTTTGGCCTCGTTATAGATGATAAGACTATCTCAAGCTGCTTCCACAGTGTAATCAGCCCGACAGGGAGTTGGGGTGGCAAGAGTGGGATACTCCCGGCCCGCGCGGGCTCCCGTCATCCACTGGCGCCCGGCAGCGAGGGAGGATTCTCCGCCCTTGGGTCAGCGGACCCGCTCTCTGAGTTGCACTTTCAGTTTAAAAGACTCGGCTTCTTTCAAGAGAACAGTGGAATGACGACTCTCAAAAAGCACATAAAGAATGCAGTGGTTCTCGTTAGCGCCAACACGGCATTTGCCATACCACAGGGACCTCACTTTGTCATGGATAAGGGTTTGTATCGGGTTGCTGAACGCGGGGAAGGCCCGGAAGTTGTTGCTAGCCCCGGACCTACGGCGGCAGGTTTGCGAGTTAGCCCACTCACCTTCTTGGAGGCCATCTGCCCGATAAAACTTTAGGCGCATTAAAGCTCCGTTTTTGGCCCGGGATTAATGGGAGGTTATAAGCTTTTGCATTTCCTGCCGGAGTGTCAACTGCGCAAATTTCCCTAGGAAGGACCGTGCTCCTCTGATTCCCCTTCCCCTTTTTGGGCTTTCCCCTTTGACAGGATTGGGGTGGATATAGTAGGGACCCCTGGAGCCTCAGCCGAGGATATAATATATACTCGTCCCTCGGGGATTATGCAACCCGTTTCCCCTGAAGCCGTTCCATTGCGCTTCGGCTACCACTAAAATATTCACGGGAACTAGTAGGAGTTTTTTTCGGGTGGGCATTCCTAAGAAGTCCTGGCGGACCAAGGGCGCCTTTCACCTGAAACGTTCAAGGAGACTGCCAAGTTACTGAAAATAAAGCATTTAAAAACCCCTCGTTTGTATCATCCCCAAACCGATGGGCTAGTGGAAGATTCAACCAAACTCTCAAGCAAATGCTCGTAAGGTAGTCAGCAAGGATGGGGGGGTGGGACCAACTCCTCCCCTTGTCCTCTTTGCCTAGGGGAAGTCCCTCAAGCCTCTAGGGGTTCTTCCCTTTGAATTACTATACGGAGACAGCCCGGGCTTATTAGATATTTTAAAGGGGGGCTGAAGGGAGGCACAGCCCTCCCACCCCAACTTTTGGTATAGCCCAATTCTGATAGATTTGATGTAATAAGACCTATACTAAAAGTCATATTGAGGAGGCACAATCAGCACAGGCCCTACGATGACCGTGTACGTCCCGGGATTTCCCAAACCCGGGGGGATCGCGTCATGGTATTGGTTCCACTTCACACTCTAAACCCGCTCGCACTTGGCAGGCCCCTACAAATTGGAGAGGAAGGGATTGGTCGACTATTTGGTGAAACAGCCCAATGCCACCAGCTGACGAATATATCATGTAAACCGCTGAAACCGTGGAAGGAGAGGGGTCCGATCCCTCCTCGGACACCCTCTCTCTCTTGGCGGAGTAAAATGCCCTAATTTGGAACAGCTATCTCCCAGACAGAGACAGGAGCTCGAAGCAGCTATCCGCCTTTTGGGCCCAGAGGTGGTAAGTGAACGGGCCAGGTCGGACCTCTCTGATTGCGCCCGACATATTGCTGACCCGGGGTGATCGTCTGTGGCGACCTACGACTCCCGGGGGCAAAGAAAGTAGAAGTGGAACTGGAAATCAGCCCAATGCTGGCACTAGGAGTGTCGAGGAAAGTAGTAGTCCCTGGTCCAGCCCCATCGTCTTGATTGCTAACCTCCCGGCAGTTGGAGGTTTTGTGGGTTCCTCGGCTCAACCAAGTTTCCGATTTGATGCTTATCCCCTGCCTGGGGTGGCGACCTCCCCCGAGACTGGGGGCCAGCCAAATCTTGACTACACTTGACATGACAAAAGGGGTACTGGCAGGTTCCTTAGCAGGGCCGAAGGAAAAACCCAGCTTGCACTCCTAGCGGACACTGGCGTTCGTGTCCTTCCATTGGGTTACGGAGCCTCGCGACTTTCAGCCCTCTGGTGGACAAAGTGCTCCGGCCCCATAACTGGTTCTGTCTGCCTATCTGGATGCGTTGTCACTATTCCAGCAACCTGGAAGGAGCACATACAGCAGGTCACACAGTGTCGGACATTGGGAGAGGGGGCTCCGCATCAACCCCAAAATGTTACTTCGGGGTTTGGGGAAGCCAAATATTTGGGCACTAGTGGGCGGGTACTGTGAGGCCACAGTGTTCCAAGTTGCAAGCCATAATGGCCTGGCCCGTCCCAAACCAAGCGGCAAGTCCAATCCCTTTCGGTTTGGCGGGTACTACCGCCGGTTTGTGCCTCGTTTCTCCGAGAAGCGGCCCTTGACCGACTTGACAAAGAAAAGAGCTCCTAATACGGTGGTATGGTCGATAAAGCGGGGGGTGCATTCAGTGACTAAAAGGGCTCTGACTCAGCACCTATCTTAATCTCCCCATTCCTCTCCCCTTTGTCCTCAGGCCGGACGCCCGGACCAGGCTTGGGGGCGTGTTGAGAAAGCGTCGGCGGGGTTAACACCCGTTATTTTACCTGAGCGGAAACTGTTGGACCGGAGACCAGGTGGGGGGGTGGAGAGAGGCTCTGGCGATCAAATGCGGTGCCCCGGGTGCGGTACTACCTCTTGGGTGGTGTTCACTCTGGTGCCGGATCATGCGCCTTTAGTGGATGGCCCTTCACGGGAGTCGAATCCCCGGGTCACGGGTGGTTTCTTGACCTCAGCAGTACAAATATACGCTCGGTTCATCGACGGGGTCCCCTTCATGCACCACGCCGTCCCTCTCCGGGCCCACGACCTCGGTTTCAGGTCGCCCGACCACACGGTCTGGGCTGGGGATCTTGTCAGTGCATGGGAAGCAGCTGAAGGGCTTGGGCAATACTGTTTATACATCTGCCGGGGGGAGTGCGCTGGCGCTCTTTCTGAGTTCTCTGCAGGTCTTACCGGAAATCCCACCAGGAGCCGCCATTTCCAGGAAGGACACACCACCCTCCGGTTCCGGCCCCAAGAATGAGGTCACTTCCGGTTCCGGCCCCAAGGGTGATGTCCTTCAGTTCGGCCAGGGCGACATCATTTCCGCCCTCTGAGCTATAAAGCTCACTGCCTTTGCTAGGCAGGCAGTTCTGTCTTGGACTCTGTTGTGTAAACAACTGTTTTGAAAATACCTCAATTTCTATTGCGCCGGGAAACCGCATTAAGCGGGTGCTGCCCAAACCTTCCACACTCTGGTCTCCAGTTATTACAATATATAGATAGATAGATATGAGAACAACCTCATATCAATGACAAAACAATTACATTAACAATCTGTATTGCAGTTATTTTAAAATTTTTCCTTTTCTTTTTGTGCCTTCTTTAACACACTACTTCTCCTCTGGCTAGGTATTCTACTAGTTATATTATACAGATAAATTTTAACTTAATTTAAATAATTTATATTTTATAATTAAACATGTGAGAACACGGTGTAGCAGCTAGCTAGTTCAGGGATTGATCACCTGCGCTGTATTTTTGCTGGGGCTGGCATGACAATGGAAGCATAGAGGGATGGATAATTAAACATGTACTGAAGATATTTAAATGTTCCTTAAAGTTTTGAAGAATCGGCATTTTAAAGCTTACAGATGGCTTAACATCTATTACAGAGCTGATTGTGTGGCGATTGGTTACTTGGAGAAAGAAAAGGAAGGATAGGTCAGTCCGTTTGAAAGTGAAGTACTGCTGCACAATTATTTCATCGAAGGTTGTGCGGCAGCAAGCATCTTGGAGGGCAAGAACAATCTCTGGACAGGGCTCAAGTCACTATCACTGCACACCATTTCCCATGTTTATAACATGCTTTAACTCCTATCATCATGAAAATTATATCAACTATACATCTCAGTATTTTAACTATGCAGAAAGCTGTAATATCACGAATGTAATGGAATCTGTGTCCAGTCGGAGGAGAGAAAACCTGTTTAAGATGCACATAATGATTCAAACACATAGAGCACATAGAAGAACACAAAGCATTTAATGTGCTACTTTGGTTACAATGGGATTTGAGAAACTAGTAAATTAAATGATTTAAAGAATTAAAGTTTATAATCTTTTCTTTTGACAAAATTCTATGTGTTTAAAAGTGGAAATTTCGAGATTAAAAGCATTTCAAGTTTTTTTTAATTTTTCCCTTTTTTTTTTCTCCCCTATCCCCTAATAAGCTTTCATATACACTAAGGCGGTGGGTAAACTCTTTTTTTTTCACTGTGACTTTGATATTGACAACTTTTTTTTTTGGGCACTGTAAACTTTTAACTTCACGTTTGGTTTTAAACGCTTTAGTGATCAATTTCCTTTAGTTTTTATACCCTTTTAAACCAACAAATAGTACTTTTTTCTTTGCCTCCCTTGGTATTCGCCTTTTTTTTTTTTTGCCATTCCCTTTTTCACAGAAGGCTGATTAAGGCTATTTATATTGTTTGCATATTCACAGTAATTCGGGGAGGGTTGGACAGAAAGGCGATGTTTGGGTTTTTTCACCCTGACGATTTATATAGCAGAAGAATGGGGGAGTTGCCGATTTATTTTTTATGCATTGGTTTTTTTTTTTGGCATAACCCAATTTTCCTCCCCATGTTATAGTGTGATCCAAGAGTTATACATGAGGTTTACATCTTTTTCATAGACCAGAATTCTAATGTTAATTGTACCCAAAAACAACAGTGAATTCAAAAAGCCAACACTTTTAAGCTAACCCACCATCTAAACATTTCAAAATCCAAAAAGGTGAATCTCTCATGATGCGTCTATTAAGCCCAAAAAACAGGGGGTTTCCAGAAAAAAAAAAAATCAACCTTTTTGGAAAATGCCCACTAGAAGCCCCAAAAAACTAATGATTAAACGTGGGTTTAATTAACAACAAAATTAGTTTCAATGAAGAAAGGGGTGGTGAAATTGGTTGGAGTTTGAGGCCCTGATATAACTGGTTTTGCTGGTTCATTCAATTTTTTCTTTTGCTGCCATTTAAAGGAAAATAAAAAATTAGTGGACCTGTTTTGAAAACACAAGTCAATAAAAATGAATGAAATAAAGTCAACTAACAGTAGAAATCAGTCATTGAATAAGAAAGTTGCAGGAAGAAAAAACCCGCAGCAACTGTCACTTCAAGTTTAGGGGTTGGACACCCAGGATGCAAAAATTTTTTTTTCCCATCTCATAGTCTTGCCATTTGGTGAAATATCTATTAGATCACTTTGTTATTCAATCTAAGTCGAGCATGGGTTGTTAGTATGTCCTGACTAAGGTTGTAACCCTTTCAAAGGAATGTTCCCCCACTTTCACTACATTAATAAGCTAAAAAAAAAATCAGGATAATCTAATAGGAAAAAAAAAGGATTGTTTATAAATGTATTTTAAAATATAATAATAATTTGAAACCTTTAGAAAGATAATGATCAACAACACACAACTTCTTTTAAATTTTGTAGTAGACTTTCTACTTTTCTTATCAATTCCTCATTTTCAAAATTTTTTATGTGCTTTTTTTTACTAGGGGATATTTTTTAAAAAATTTGCATTACAACATACTTTTTCCCCCATTTTTTGGGGGAAGCAATTTGGGGGGATGGTCAAAGGGTGTTTTCTGATGAGGGCCCCTTTATTTTATAAAAAGCTCTACCTCTTACATTTTTTTTGGGAGTGTATGCTGCATAATTTACAAAATTGTTTTTAAAGTTCAGTGAATCAATATTGCTGACTACTGTAAATTTTTCTTCTCTTTTTTGCTTTGTTTTTTTACTCATACAATTTTTGTGGTCTGCACAAACCTTTTCACTTTGCTCAGGGGGGTTCAAAATTTTTAAAAAAATTTACTTTTGGCTCTGGGGTTAAAACTTTATGCTTTTGAAGTAATTAAACTTAAAACCTATCTTTTTAACTTTTTTTGTACCCCTTTTTATTTTGTTTGATAGGGTCTTTATTTTTATATAATTTTGTATATGCCTAGGGGGCCCCCAAAGGTTTTAAGTAAAAGTATTACTATTAAATTTTTTTTTTTACCCCATCATTTTGGCATTTTTTCTGTCCCTAACCCTTATTTGGTGGGCCACAGGGAATTTTAATGTCTTTTCAGACGAGTTGAATGTCCCAGGTGTTTTGCCACCCGATGTTGCCAATGAACACTATTCCCAAAACTGGCCCGGGGGAAAAACCCAGTTTCAATATTCACATAGCCCCTTTGATTTAATCAAGCTAAAAGGGGGCATAATTTTTAAACCCCTTTATTTTCTTTGGGTGTTTTCCCTTTTTTAATGGGGTTTGGTTTTAAACCCTTTTTAGGAGGACCATGGCCCCTTTTCCAAGAAAAACCCAAATTTTGGTTCCTAAATTTTTTCCTTTTTTATTTTTTGGGGGCCACCCGGCTTTTAAAAAAAACCCCCTTTCCAAAACAATTAAGGGGC
>NW_024384161.1:0-8137 GCF_016835505.1 Polypterus senegalus
CCTCCCACCGGGCCCGGACCCCGGTAGTGGATTATTTTGTTTTGGGAGAGTAAAATTTCTACTTTCCCTTTGTATTATTAGTATGTGCTTGTCAGAATGCCTCAAATCTCACAGACTTACCACTGTTTATAAAGTATTGTACCATATATCTTCTCCCACCTAACCTTCTATAACCTCAGGCAATTGGTGTAGTAGAAGACAAGCAGGAGTTAAGTTACACTTAAACAATGAATTATTGATAATATTCGTATATAATAACAATATGCAAAGTATATATTTGAATATTGGCAACCATACAACCTGATAAATGCTGATGTGTAGTTTTAGGCGGCACACAGACTTGCTAGTTACTTAAAATGTCTCTAGTTAAGGCATCATTTGTGGTCAGCTTTCTTCAGAACAGGCTACATGCCTGTCTCAATATGATTACCGACGTCTCTTCATTGTGTTGTCTTTTCAGTTCATGGTGTGAGATGGCCTTTCATCAGTTTGGAAAGAGAGAGAGAGCGAGGTAAAGCAAGCAATTATAGATTTTCTGCTCAACCCTAGAGCCATAGGGCATCGGTACCAAGGTTTTTGATACAAGACAGTTCCAAACAGCGATACTTCAGACCAAAGGGTGGACTGAATACCTCACACCTGCCCTCCAAACCATGTGTTAAGGTAAAGCTTGGCAGTTAGGTAGCCTGGCTTCCTGTGGGGTTGACTGAGAGACTTAAGCAGAGAAATATTAGCCAAACTTGTTTGAGGTATCCCAAACCTGAAAATGTACAAAGAGACTCATTCCCCTAAAAGGGGTAGGGGTTCAAAACCATCAAACTATTGCTGTTATTATCAATAATGTTACACTAATATAACATTGCTTTGTCTAAGTTACAAATAAACATACAAATATTTATCAACTATGCAAAATTCACATCTCAACACGGGTGGACAACGGCATTTCTGGTATATCTGGGTCCACCACTGTCCTTTAGGGGTCATAGTCAGGAGAGGAGTTGGATAAGACGAAAAAAGGAAAGGAAAGAAATGGAGAAGAAAAGAGTGTTGCTTATTGTGAGACCTGTGAAAAAGTATTTTGTTTAATAAAACTGTAATTTTGAATCTGGGACTGTACTTGGTGTAATTGTGTCTGAGGTGTGGGGTTTGTGACACCACACTAAATACAATTGCATATAAGTAAACATTCCTGCATTAGATACATTTCTGCTTTTTCTAGCGATTTGGCTTTTGTTGCTTGGTGATTGCAAAACCCAGTTTTACAGGTTTGAATTGAAATGGGTAATCCATAGAAATAATGTGAAATATGAGTATTTATTATTTTCATTATTAGATGTTTATGATTTTCACTTGTTTACATTGTTCACTCAAGTATT
Source organism: Polypterus senegalus (assembly GCF_016835505.1). Classification (NCBI taxonomy): domain Eukaryota; kingdom Metazoa; phylum Chordata; class Cladistia; order Polypteriformes; family Polypteridae; genus Polypterus; species Polypterus senegalus. The sequence goes on from NW_024384161.1 coordinate 1,377, forward strand.
TCTTTTCAGTATTTTTCATCAATTGTTTTCTTCTTTTCAGCAGTAGCTCAGTCGGTAGAGCGGTGGTCCAGAAATCGGAGTGCAGGTTCGATCCTGGCTCCGGCATGAGAATGAGCTGTTGTGTCCTGGCGAACTTAACCTACCTTGCCTGCTGGTGGTGGTCGGAAGGATTGGTGGCGCCAGTGTTGCAGCCTCACTCTGCAGTAGTGCCCTAGGGCAGCTGTGTAGCTATAGTAGCTTATCATCACCAGCGTATGAATGTGTGTGTGAATGGGTGAATGACTGTTGTGTTGTAATGGCCTAGGTTCTTGAACTCTAGTTAGGCGCTATATCAAATAGCGCCATTTACCATTCTTTTTGACATAGCCATAGGCAGACAATAAAGGTCTAACATTATTGTATTTTCCTTTTTTATTTAACAGTGACGCTTTACAGGCTGCACATGTAGGCAGCCCAAGTGATGAATATAATTGTTTATGCTTCTGATATTTTCTAGAAGATAACTGCGATAATGTGTTTTGGAGGCTTTTGAAATGATCCAGGGTCTGCTTTTGAAGTCCGAATATCAATATATATGTAAAGAATTTTGGAAAGCAGAGGGTGCGGCCTTGCATGTAAGCAGCGATGGGTGGTGTAGGGTCCACTTTAATAGTCAATGGTGGGAATGCATATTATAGTGAGTTGCTCATGGTGAGCATTAGTTTAAACCTGTGCCCTCTGTCCCCATTGTTTGCATCCAAGGACACTAGTTCTTCCTCTAATTCTCTCCCTGTCCATTTTATTTCTAGTGAAGCAACACCTATGCTGTGAACCAGCACTTGTGGTTCATAGTGCACTTGCTAACATTGATCTTCATTAAGCTTTGAGAACTTTCTCTATTCATTTCACACCTCACTGCATGACTCATGTGATCAGGTGTTTTTTCTTGTCCATGACACTGTCTGTTCTTCAGTTACCTGACCACCTGATTGGTTAGTGATGCTAGCGGTAACAGTGGTGTCAATCAATTCTGTTAAGCATTTGTTTGTATAAAGCTACCTCTAAGAGCAGCACAGGGCATATCCATTAGCATAATATTTTATAAAATGTATTGCCAAATAAGAAAAACACATGTTAATTTGATAATGATACAGATAATTTAGTTTTTCTATAACATTAACAAATTTCATTCAAATCAGTCAACATTTTTTCAGGATTTGGGTATTTTTATTTTCTTTTGTCCAGGGGTTTAACACCTTATTTTTGAAATATCAATCTCTTTCTTAGCAGATGCTTACTGCCTTAGATTTTCATCCCTATAAATTTCAGCTTTTAATTAAACTAGGAAATTGTATGTTAATAGCTGACTAAGTAAGTGAGCCAAGTTTGCATTATATGTACAGAATGTAGATTTGAAATACGTTTTAGAATAATATATAGAAGAAAAACTGAATTGAATTGACCTGAACTGAACTATGCTTTATTGCCACAGTTATATTTTATTTCTGGAGAAAAAGAAGCACTTACAGTAGTTACACTCTCATATTAATGATGTTGATAGTTCAGTTCAAGATAGTGGCTTAAATAAATGAATGAAAAAATATGTGTAATGAGACATACAAACATATACTGTACATACATTTGTTCTTAAAGCTGTTTAATCCAATTTGGCATTTGAGTTTCAATTGAATCACATACACTTTACTGTATTTATTAACTGGCTTCTGTTTAGGGTCACCAGTTAATAAATAATAATAATAAATTTTATTTATATTGCACTTCATATTTTAGAAATCTCAAAGTGCTACAGAGTAAAAACAAAAATAATAAAACAAGAAAATCTATGTATACTTTAACAAAATATCTTTCTAAAATAGTAAGGCTAAGATGGACGTGTTCTGCAATGTCGAAAAAAATAGGAGTACCTAGTGAGAATATGACAGACCATATATCAATTTATCTTGACCTTCAGAAATAATTTAATAAGGTGCCACATGAGAGGCTGGGCATCAAACTAAAAGAAGTGGAGTTCAGGTAATGTTTTTAGATGGGTGCAAAATGGCTCAAAACACAGAAGCAGAGGATGATGGTGCAAGAAACCTTATCGGGTTGTCTGATTTTAGGAGGGTGTTCCATGGAGTCAGTGCTTGGGCTGCTACTATTATAACAAATATAAATAATTTGGATGGCATTTAAGTAACAGGTTGGTTAAGTTTGCCAATGATACCAAATAGGTGGATTGGCAATAATCTAGGATCCTTTAAAAGGACTTAAGACAGCATGCAGGTTTAGGCAGATTCATGGCAGATGAAATTTAATGTCAGAAAATGTAAGTATTCACATTGAAGTAAAATGTTAGGTTTGAATACACAATGGATCAAATCAAAACCCTTATGAAGGATTTAGAGTCATTGTGGACTCTAAGCTTGACTTCAGACAGTGTTAAACCATAAAGGAAAATGTCAGGTTTTATAGCCCTGATGTGTGGGTACAAGTCACGGGGAGGTTATCCCAACCTTTATAAACACTGGGTGAGGCCTCATCTGAATTTGGTGCAGTTTTGGTCTTCAGGCTACAAAAGGACATGAGCGGTAAAAAAAGCCCAGAGAAGAGCACTAGGCTGATTCCAGGCTACTGGGATGAATTATGAAGAAAGATTAAAGGGGCCAAACAAAAAGAAGATTAACAGGAGACATGATTTGAAGTGTTTAAGATTAAAGGTAATTAGTACAATGGACTGAGTTAAAAATTGGTTAAAAGAACCAGGAAACTTTGGAAACTTCTTAGGGAAATTCTAACATTTTGAGTTTTCTTCACCAGAGAACCATAGAAGCATGGAATAAGCTACCAAGTAGTGTAGTAGAATGGGGCTTTAGGGATATTCAAAGCACCGACCATTAAAATGCAACATTACTAACCTCTGCTCATTGTTTTAGAAATACAAGCTCGATATCAGCATTTTGGGGAAGCACATTTACAAGACCAGTATGACATAACTAGATCAATGAAAGTCAAAATATTTTGCTTATTTTTTTTATTTTTAGCACTTTATTTATTTTCTCCAATATCACAAAGATCAAGGTGTCCCATATTGAGGTTGGGTGGCTCTTTCATTGTGACATTGTCACTTCAGTGATACATCGGCTTAGTGACTTTTACTGTTTGTTTACACATAATAAACTGTCTCTGAAACTTTTTCAAGCTGTAACTAAAATCTTTTCATTAGACTTTTCCTTTATTGTGCCCTTTTTTCTTCTTTTAAATATGCCATTATAACAAAGCTTTTTCTTCCTAATTTTATAGCCATCTTCTTTTGGGACTTGTAATTATTTAGTATAATTATATGCACCATTGGTTAAATGACATCATATAATCAGAGTTTTGAATATTTTTCCAAAATATCTAAAAGGATAAGAAAATGGATTCAATATATTATCATAAATGAATGATTCTCTTATTAATGGATAAAATAAATTCTCACGAAAGCAACCCTCAGGCCAAAAAGTGTGCAGGGCCATGAAGAATTTGCAAAATAGAAAGAGTCACCTGGGATAAAACTTGATTTGAGTAGCATGCTGGCAGCTACCGAAGCACAACCATCAGTAAGCTCAGTGGCAAGTCCAGTAAAACAAAAGAAAGAGAAATCAGTCCTGACCTGATCAAAAGCCACACATGCCTAAATCTGATGAAAGTGTTAGTAACCTAGAGAGTTCAGCAATTTGTATTTGAAATGCACTTTGTTAAAGCCTTATAGCTAGGGTGTAAATTTTAGTTGCTTTGAGTTGTTCTCTACAAGAACTTTAAAAGTTGTCTCCATGTATTAAAACTTTTAATTGTGCTCCTGACCATAACAGGACAAATTGTATGGCCAAAGACATGGCAACTGAATTTACCTAGCCCCTTTATTTGCCTGGTGAAATCAGGATCACCAGGAGGAGGAGTTTGGTAGCATGCTGATACCACGCGATTGCTGCACCAACCACACAACAACACCTCATGATCCCAAAGTTAGGACCTGAGCACAGCCATGCAACAGGTGACATCTCCACACCACACTGGTTCAAATGGAATTGAACAGGTGTGAGTTTCTCTGATGGCTGGTGTGCCAATCCTGCTAGCAGGCCCAGAGTTTTCCTGCAAGTTGGAGGACGCTTGCAGTTCTGGATCGGTTAACATCCTACCAAGGACAGAGAATTGCAGGATGTTTTGTTATTTATTCTCTCAACAGCATACTCACAAATTGTACCCATGATATTCATGCTGTACTTGGGAAGAGGAGTGTGTTGCTTTACTGTCCATTTAAAGCATAAGTACACTGACATAAACAGGTTTTGGAGGGAAATCAGGTAGAGTTTTTAGTACTTGATTTTAGGTGAATACAACATGCAAGTTACCAACCTTGACAAAGCTAACCTGTTTGACAGGGACAACCTATGAGATGCTCCATTTCTGTTGTGAGGGCTACGTAAACAAAAAAGGATTTATCCACCCATTCACTAATTCATTGCAAATGATGAGGTGCTGGATCCCATTCTGGCAGCATCGGTCTAACGTGTGCCAGTCCTAGATTGAATCTGAATGCATGAATAAGCCTTTATTTAGAGAAAAAAAAACACAATCAAGTACCAGATATACCCACCTATAAGTCAGGTTTGAAACCAGAAAAATTGATCATAAAATTAGACCACTATTTTACCTCGCTCAAAAATGCACACTTAATTATTTTTCATATTTTTACATCTTCTTGCCTCATTCTGTCTCACATCAGTTTCTAGATGCATCAATTTTGTTGAGTTACCAATTCTTTGCTACTTCAATGACGTTTAATTTTAAAAATCTACTTCATATTTTCTTCTGATCGAATGCTCCATCATAGATAAGGGATGCTCTTACGATAAAGTTGTATAAGGGTGTGAGATACAAAAAGCACAAATCAGTGCAAACTTTGCTTCGGAATAGTTTGGGTATTACCGTGAGGTCATGTAGGCACAATAGAGAGAGAGAAAGGTTAGGAGCACCCGCTGATCCAGCACATTGTCTCACCACACAGAAAGAAAAGGCAGTGTCCGTGGTTACTCTGTCAGGTGGGCATTAGCATATCATAACTTCTTGGTCTAATAGTGTGAGTTTTCCGCATTCGACTTATATGACAGACATTATAAAATACCAGAAATTATATGGTAAAATCCCGACTTATCCATGAAAAACTTATCTTGCAGTATTTACGGTAACGATCTTACACTGGTCAAATATATGACATGTAAAGAGTCTAAAATGTATGTGACGATTGTTAACCATGACATAAGCACCCTACGAATTATGTTTTGGAAACACTATATACTCAAAGACCATTTTGTGTTAAAAAATATTTTTTGTTTCTATTAAAATTGTCATACTGTATATCAGGTTCAGATTTGACAAATAAAACTTTGTCCTCTTAATCACAATTTATTCTTGAACTTAGAAGCAACATTGTGGATGGTGTGGCATTATAGTCAACGACACAAATCTTAGACCGCTGCCTATTCATGCATGTAAAGATGAAGATATAAAAGATTTGTGGCAGTTGTCATGTATTATTGACCTTCTGAAAGAGAATTAGAAAAACTGAAAAGACATGGCACAATAAAGGGAATCACACATCGTGTACTGGAAAATGAGCTCGAGACTCAATGAGACTGATTCTGAAATGATGGCTTTCCTTCCTCCTCAGTTTCTCTGTGTCCTGAGTGTGCTCCTGGTGCTGCGGGCCATTGCCTTAATCATCGCTCTAGTCTTGGGAAAAACAAGGTATGTTATTGGGTGATGAAGGGAACAGCTAATGGGATTTTTGTGCTTTGTATTTAGATGCAGAGTCAGTTAGGTGTAGAGAGGTTCATGCAAGGATAGAGACGCCTAGAGGTGCATCATGGTAGATAGAGCCTTGAGTCTTATAACTGGCACCTTGCTGGTGTAAATGTCATGATATACTGTCTGGTCAGTGTATCCCATGTTAGATCCTCACCCATTTCACTAATGATCAAACCTCCCATTGAGCAAATACATTTCTGAAATAAAAAGGCCTCAGCTGACATGAATGATAAAACAGGTAATGCAAATTGGCATGTTGATGGGTGACGGTACAACAATAATCAGAAGAAGCTGACAAACTTGTAATCATAGTCATCTAGCAACAACAACTGGGAAGAGAGGAAGTACGCTGGAATACTATATGTTCTTCCTGAAGACTGATAAGAATAAGAATCTTAGTCAACAGTCGAAACAAGTCAGTAACCAAAGGACACTGAAGTCATTTAGCCATGAAGATTAAAACATAATCAAAAGGATAATATTTGCTGAACCAAAGTGCAAACCTATATTGTATCATTAATCCAAAAAAATGACCTGTCATGCTGGTATTTAAAGTGTGACGTCAATGACATCAGATGATGTGACGTTGAAACCACGACTCACCAACAACTGCACACCTGATTAGAGAACCCACAAAATGCCATTGCAGTAACATGAAATAACAGCAAAATAAAATATAACTATTTGTAGACTCTGTGAAGGCTACTATGAGAAGCCATAAATGTTTCTTTATACTAGAAAGACTTGAATGCAGGCATACATTTACAAAAATATTTGTTATAGTAATAATTTTTTTATGGTTAAGCTCATAACAATAGAGGGTGTCGAGGATGGACATGACAATAAAAATGGAGGAATGAGTCTCAAGACCAAAGCAAATAGCTCAGTTAAAACAAGGACTCAAAATTGTCACTGAGGGCTGGCGCAGGCTT
>NW_024384162.1:0-12249 GCF_016835505.1 Polypterus senegalus
CTGCTTACATTTTCATTTATACGTACTTCCTATATACGCTTTATATTGCTGGCCCTAAATCTGTGTGTGCTCAAATCCTTTGGGCCCCACTAATTTTTGCCTCTTGGTTTATTTGATATTTGGTTAGTAAAGTTAGGGTGTCTTGCAAGAATCTCATGTTCCATGTCATCTTGAGCGGTCCTGGCACAAAGTCTCATGTTTAAGTCCCTTTGAGAAGCTCTGTGCCATGGGTCTCTCTTCTCCGCGCTTTCTTTCTTCTTAGTAATGTTTCATTTCTCGTTTCATTTAATTTCACTGATGACCATACCTTATATAGGAGCCTGGCTGTGTGTGCTGCTTGACTGCTTTACAGTACTGATTTGTTTATTCTGCCCGTGGTCTTATTTATTGATATTGCCTATAAATAGGGCATGTCTTGCAACATCTTCTTCTATGTACCTGTAGGGCGCATGGCAAGTCTCTTTGTCTCCAGGTCTTTAAATGTCTTCTGGAAGATCACGCGCTAGCCTTGCTTTTGCTTTCCAGGACAGGATTTCTTTTATAATGCATATATATATGCACAAAACCGAGTCAAAACAGAACTGAGGGAATAAGGAAAAGGTGGAGGCTTTTAACACTAAATTTCCAGAGTCTCGAAAAACTCATAGATCCGCCCCACCTTAAATTGCTTCTTAAAACCGTCCTCACCTCTCCGCCAGCCTCCTTTGTCTGTAAATGTGCCGATAAAAAACGCAAGCTGCCAGCTATTCCATCCCCACCGACTTAGAAGCGTTACCAGAACTTCTCCCAGCTCATGCTTGATTGATTATTTGGGAGTGAAGTGGAGTTTTAGAGTGAAATAATAGATCATTATTTGGAACACCGCATTTCATGTGTGTTCCATTTCTATAGTAATCTGTGTAAACACATTGTTAAAATAGAAACTTTTCATATTTTTTAATAAATGGTTTAAAATTATAAAGTTTCCGTTGGCGTGCTGGTAAAATTTTGTCACTCAGAGCGCAACAGACCTGCTATATATCTATCCCCTTAGCTGTTTTTTATATATCTATTATACAGTGCCTTCCCTGTTTATTTATATATCTAGTGCCTTCTCTGCCTGTCTGATTGCATATAGCGCTGAACTTACTGCTCTGTACTATTCTGTCCTCTGCATGTCCTGGAGTACAAAAGAAACACCACCATACAGCAACATTGCGGACTGGCAAGATCGGGAAAAGAAACGCAGTCACTGATTCCAAACCGCAAGATGAAAGAAAGACAATATATGTGAAAACATCATCACACTAATGTAATATTATTTGAAAGCGAACAGTGTCAGATCGGGTTTGAATATGTGCCCGATCTGATGCTGTTGTTTTCAAATAATATTCATGTACTAATGCATTGAAAGCGGCTGAATAAGATACGCTTCTGTAACAGTGTCAGCGTGTATTCAAACCCGATCTGGCTGTTTCTTTTTAAATAATATTGCATGTACTGTACTATTTTAGAATAAAACATACATTTGATTTTAGTCAGTCTGTAAGAGCCAGTGTAAATGCATGATAATTGTAAAGGTTAGCTTTTTTTTTATTCAGTTCCATTCTCTCAGTCGAGTTCACGATCCCCACATAAAGGCGAGCTATAGCTCAAATGTTACTTTTGTAGGGAAGAAAGTACAGTGTCAGGTGCTCATTCAGTGTAATAGGAATCATAGCACAGAGAGTGTGTACACTGCAACAAGTAAACATTCGTAAATGTAGGAAGGGTGTGTGGGAACTGTTAATATTTGAATTTGATGATTTTATATAGCACAGATCAGAAATCAGCAGTTTTAGCATTGCACACGCATAGCTATCGTAGCAACCGTATACTGTTACTTGCTTTCTTTTTTTTTCGGTTATAGTCTTGAATAAAAGTGCATTTGTTTTGTCATACTTGTACACTAACATATGTTCCTGTGTTTGAGTGACACGGGCGTGCTCAAAAATACCGTGTAATGCCACAAAAAGTGCAGAGGCACTTCAGTTCGCATAGCATTTGGTATGAGAATGCAGTCACAAGTACACTGCAGATCTATCGCACGTCTTTATGTGGAAACAGCAGTGTCAGATGGTGGGAGGGGGGGCTTGGGGTAGGGAAGGATCCTGAGAGCGACTGAGGGAATGAAAGCGAATAAAAAACCAAAGTTAACCTTTACAAATATCATAAGTTACAGGCTGTTAAACACTGAAATCAAATGTATGTTTTATTCTAAAATAGTAAGAATAAGAGCAGTTTACTTCTCAAAATGGAGTCGTGTGGGATCAAACTCATGACCTTTTGATTACCAGTAAGCAGCTGATACCATTAGGCTACTGTAGCAGTTACAGTAAATATGTGTCAATGTTGCATGCTAAGGAAGCTTTTTTTTTCTGCAGTTATATTTTTGAATAAAAAAGCATACTTGTTCTGTTATATTTGTATTTTTTGTGAAAGTGTTTCTTTGATATTTGGACTTCAAGCTTCATACATTATATAGTTTATGTCTACATTTTGTCATTTACTACTACAATATGAAAACCTTTTCTGTTTTAAAAATGTGTTTACACAGATTACTGTAGAAACTGAACACACGTGAACTGTGTGTATTCCAAATAAGGATCTATTATTTCTACTCTAAAACTCCACTTCACTCCCAGATAATCAATCAAGGCATGAGCTGGGAGAAGTTCGTCTACGTTCTATGTCGGTGGGGATGGAATAGTGGCTGCTTGCAGATTGTCTTTATCAGCACATTTAGATTACAAAAGATGCTGGCGGAGAGGTGAGAACGGTTTTAAGAAGCGATTTAAGGTGGGACGGATCTACGAGTTTTTTCATAGGCTCTGGTAATTCTATTGTTAAAGCGAGAGACAGGAAGTGGTGTCAGAGTGGTCGGGCTCAGAGGTCTTCAGCCATAGGCTCGAGCCGGAGCGTGACAACAGGTCTTCCTCCTTAGCCTCGGACCCAGATGTGACGTCAGCAGGGCCAGGTAGAATCTAAGACCTCTTCTGTTGGATGATGAGCCCCATCTTAGTGAGGACATGTGGCTTAGCCTGGAAAATATTAGGAAACTGGTCCTATTTTAGGAGTGTGTTATAGACCACCAATTCAGACAGTAATTTCAACACACATCTTTTAGTAATTTCAAAAAGCAAGTGTATAGGGAGATATTATAGTCATGGGGACTTTAATTATCAAATATTAACTGGGATAACCTTGCAGATGGAGGAGTACAAGGCAGGAGTTTTTAGTAATCAGTGAGCGTTTTAGTACAGCATGTTAAAGCACCAACGGGGTGAGGCCTGTCTGGATTTAGTATTTTGTAATAATCAGGATAGAATTGAGGGTGTAAGGTGATTGAACCACTAAGGTTAAGTGACCATAATGTAATACAATTCTCAGTATTTTGTAAGAGTGCAGATGCAAAGACTAAAATTGTTAAGTTAAACTTTGGTAGGGCTAATTTTGAGCAGATCGACAAAGTCTAATAGGATACAATTTGATAAGCTTTTAAATGTGGAGACAGTGAGGAGCAGTGGAACAGGTTTAAAATGTTTTACATGTAATGCAGGACAGATATATGCCTTATGCAGCAGTGTTTTCCTTTCAGCGTTTTTTTAAATCTTTATTAATCCACGTGGAGTTTTTTAGTTTCCTATTAATTCCAAATTTAGGCATGTAAGACTAATGATTGCAAAGTGAATCGTGGCGTTGAGAACATGAGGACAACTATTAAGATGGATATCAGGGAGGCTAAAAGACAGTTGGAGGGAATATAGCAGATAAGGAAAGAAGACCTAAGAGATTCTTTCAGTATTTTGTAGTAAAAGAACAGTTAAGGAGGAGGTCAAGTGCATCAGGAATAGTAAAGGGAATTAAAAGATACAGACAGTGAAATAGCAGATGCCTAAACTTACATTTTCTGGGGTGTTTACAAGTGGGCAAGTGAAACCTGCCAGCGGTAAGCGCAACTACTAGGAAGTACTGAGGATTTGGAAATTGTAGAGGAGAAGTACTGCTCAGATTAAATAAGATGAAATCAAACAAATCACCCGGACCAGATAATATTTATCCTCGTGTTCTTAACACTAGAATTACCAGAGCCTCGAAAAACTTCGTAATTCCGTCCCACCTTAAATGCTTTTAAAATGTTCACAGCTCTCCACCAGCGTCTTTTGTCATCTAAATGTGCTGATAAAAATCAGGCTGCAAGCAGCCAGCTATTCCATCCCCACCGACTAAGAGCGTGCACAAACTTCTCCCAGCTCATGCCTTGATTGATTATCTGGGAGTGAAGTGGAGATTTTAGAGTGGAAATAATAGATCATTATTTGGAATACGCATTTCACGTGTGTTCCGTTTCTACAATAATCCGTGTAAACACATTTTTAAAACAAGCGTTTTCACATTGCAGTAGTAAATGACAAAATGTAGCATAAACTATATAATGTATAGAAGCCTGAAGTCAAATATCAAACACTTCCACAAAAGGTACACATATGATAGAACAAGTATGCTTTTATTCAAAATATAACTGCAGAAAAAAGCACTTAGCATGCCATATTGACACATGACGTACTACAGTTGCCACGATAGTGTAATGGTATCTGCCACTGACTAGTATCAAAAGGTCATGAGTTGATCCACGTGGTTCAGTTTTGAGAAGTAAACTGCTCTTATTCTTACTATTTTAGAATAAAAACACGCATTTGATTTCAGTGTGTAACAGCCAGTAATTTATGATACTTGTAAGGTTAGTTTTTTTTTTTTTATTCACTTTTCATTCTCAGTCTCAGTCGTGTTCAGGATCCTTCCCTACCCCCATCTGAGAATGCTGTTTTCACATAAAGATGCGCTGTAGCTCTGCAGCGTACTTGTGACTGCATTCTCGTACCAATGCTTGCGAACTGAAGTGCCTGTGCACTTTTAGTAAGATTACGTCTATTTTTGAGCATGCCCGTGTTGCTCAAACACAGGAACTATATGTTGGTGTACAAGAATAAAAAACAAGTGCACTTTTATTCTAGACTATAAGTGAAGAAAAAAATAAAGCAAGTTACAGTAGGCGGTTGATACGACAGCTTGCGTGGTGCAATGCTAAGAACTGCTGATTTCCGATCCGTGCTATATAAAATCATCACATTCAATTATTAACAAGTTCCACACACCCTTCCTACATTCACGACATGTGTACTTGTTGCAGTGTACATCTCTCTGTGCTATGGTTCCTATTACACTGAATGAGCACCTGACATTGTACTTTCTTCCCTATATAAATAACATTTGAGTATAGCGCGTCTCCAAATAAATCACATTTGAGTATAGAGCGTCTCCAAATAAATCACATTTGAGTTATAAGCGCGTCTTTATGTGAAAACAGCATTGTCAGATTGGGGGTTTGGATCGTGAGCGACTGAAGAATGGAACTGAATAAAAAAAAGACTGAAATCAAATGTATGTTTTTTATTCTAAAATAGTTAAGTACATGCAATATGATTTGAAAGCGAACAGCGTCAGATCGGGTTTGAATACAGCTGCGCTGAACATCCTGTCTATCTACATAGTAATAACAGTAATTTTATTATTATATAGGAGCTTCCCTGTCTGCCTATCATATAGTGCCTTTCCTTCCTACCTATCTATATATCTATCCCCTTAGCTGTTTTTTTATATATCTATTATACAGTGCCTTCCCTGTTTATTTATATATCTAGTGCCTTCTCTGCCTGTTTGTCTGTCTGACTGCATATGGCTGAACTTACTGCTCTGTACTATTCTGTCCTGGAGTACAAAAAAAACAGCACCATACAGCAACATGTGCGAACTGGCAAGATCAGGGAAAAACACAGCGGTCACTGATTACAAACCGCCAAGATGAATGAAAGAGACAATTATGTAAAAACATCATGCACTAATGCAATATTATTTGAAAGCGAACAGCGTCAGATCGGAGCATATTCAAACCGATCTGGCTGTTCGTTTTCAAATCATACATGTACTAACTATTTTAGAATAAAACATACATTTGATTTCAGTCTTTTTTTATTCAGTTCCATTCTCTCAGTCGCGTTCACGATCAAACCCCCAATCTGACAATGCTGTTTTCACATAAGGCGCTATAACTCAAATGTGATTTATTTGGAGCTATACTCAAATATTATTTATATAGGAAGAAAGTACAATGTCAGGTGCTCATTCAGTGTAATAGGAACCATAGCACAGAGAGATGTGTACACTGCAACAAGTACACATGTGTGAATGTAGGAAAGGGTGTGTGGATATTGTTAATATTTGAATGTGATGATTTTATATAGCACAGATCGGAAATCAGCAGTTCTTAGCATTGCACCACACAAGCTGTCGTATCAACGCCTACTGAACTTGCTTTATTTTTCTTCACTTATAGTCTAGAATAAAAGTGCACTTGTTTTTTATTCTTGTACACCAACATATGTTCCTGTGTTTGGTAACCGGTTATGCTCAAAAAATAGGCGTGTAATGCCACGAAAGTGACGCAGGCACTTCAGTTGCAAAGCATTAGTGCAGAATGCAGTCACAAGATCGCTGCAGAGCTACAGCGCATCTTTATGTGAAAACAGCATTCTCAGATGGGGGTAGGGAAGGATCCTGAACCGACTGAGACTGAGAATGAAAAGTGAATAAAAAAAAACTAACCTTTACAAGTATCATAAATTACTGGCTGTTACACATGAAATCAAATGCGTGTTTTATTCTAAAATAGTAAGAATAAAGAGCAGTTTACTTCTCAAAACTGAACTGGGATCGAACTCATTTACCTTTTGGATACTAGTCAGTGGCAGATACCATTACACTATCGTGGAACTGTGTATTATCTCAATATGGCATGCTAAGTGGCTTTTTCTGTAGTTATATTTTGAATAAAAGCATACTTGTTCTTATTATTTGTACCTTTTGTGGAAGTGTTTGATATTTGGACTTCAGGCTTCATACATTATATAGTTTATGCTTACATTTTGTCATTTACTACTACAATATGAAAAGCGTTTCTGTTTAAAATGTGTTTACAGGATTACTGAGAAGCGGAACACCGTAAATCGTGTGTTCCAAATAATGATCTATTATTTCCCTCTAAAACTCCACTTCACTCCAGATAATCAATCAAGGCATGAGCTGGGAGAAGTTTGCTGCGTTCTAAGTGCGTTGGGGATGGAATAGCCCGGCTGCTGCAGCTGATTTTTATCAGCACATTTAGATGACAAAAGGCGCTGGTGGAGCTGTGAACTATTTTAAGAGCGATTTAAGGTGGGGCGAATTACGAGTTTTTTCGTAGCTCTGGTAATTCTAGTGTTAAGGGAGGCTAGTGAGTACATTATAAACCCTTGACACATATTTTTGGAAGTCACTGCACACTGGAGAGATTCTGAAGGACTGGAAAATGGCAAATATCATCCCATCCTTCTATATAAGCGTGGGATTGTCCTTCAGTCCGTGAGTGTTAACTGATCAGAGTTTCACGCCCGTCCATTTTGCAATACACGATGGGATTTGTAGTTTCGTTTGTCCAGGTAAAGATGATTTCTACTCCAGACTGTGTGATATCTTCTTCTTCTTTCTTACTATATAAAAGCGTCGGGATTGTCCTTCCGTCCCTTGAGTGGAAGCGTAGCGGTATTCGCTTATCAAGACTTACTACTTGCAGCTTCGTGCAGGCGACATGATGTGAGCAGGTTCTGGTGCTCCCTCGTTCCCTTGCTTTTTGCGATGCGCTGGAAAATAGAAAAATTATGTCTCTGGAAATAATTAATGTTGATGGAGTAAATGCCTCACGCATAGTAAATATCAGGGCTCAAACAGACCTCAATATAGAAAAAAGTTTAAATTTCATCACAAAAATAACAGAAACTACAGTATTAAAGTAATACAGCTCAAATGCAATATAACCAAATTAATGAGTTTGTATAAAATATCAAATTGATCTACATATTGAATTGCCTTAAGAGTGGTCAACTTAAAAGTGGTAGCCTTAAAAGGATGGTCAGCCTAGTTATATAAAAGGGTGACAGGGCAGATCAAGCAACTATAGGCCAGTAAGCTTAACATGCATCACAGGAAAATTCATGGAAGGAATTATTAAGGATAAGATTGAGCAACACATGGTAAGGACAGGAGTTATTCTGAACAGTCAGCACGGTTTCAGAAGAGGAGGTCATGTTTTACTAACATGCTGGAATTCTATGAGGAGGCAACAAAGGATCGATCAAAGTGGAGCTTATGATGTTATTTATCTGGGCTTTCAGAAAGCATTTGATAAGGTGCCACATGAGAGATTGGAATTAAAAGAGTGGGAGTTCAGGGTGATGTTTTAGATGGGTGCAGAATTGGCTCAGACACAGAAAGCAGAGGCGATGGTGCGAGGAACCTCATCAGAACTGGCCAATGTTAGAGGTGGTGTTCCACAGGGGTCAGTGCTATGGCGCTGCTATTTTTAATATATATAAATGATTTAGATAGGAATATAAGTAACAAGCTGGTTTAGTTTGAAGATGATACCAAGATAGGTGGATTAGCAGATAATTTGGAATCCGTTATATCATTACAGAAGGACTTGGATAGCATAAAGGCTTGGGCAGATTTGGCAGATGAAATTTAATGTCAGTAAATGTAAAGTATTAAATATAGGAAGTAAAAATGTTAGGTTTGAATACACAATGGAAGGATCGGAAAACAAGAGTACACCTTATGAGAAGGATTTGGGAGTCATAGTGGACTCTCGCTATCAACTTCCCTCAGTGTTCAGAAGCCATTAAGAAGGCTAACAGAATGTTAGGATATATAGCAGTGTGTGGAGTATAAGTCCAAGGAGGTAATGTTCAACCTTTATAATGCACTGGTGAGGCCTCATCTTGAGTACTGTGTGCAGTTTTGGTCTCAGGCTACAAAAAGACATAGCAGCTAGAAAGGTCAGAGATGGCGACAAAGCTGATTCCAGGGCTACAGGGGTTGAATTATGAGGGAAGATGAAAAGAGCTGAGCCTATACAGTTTAAGCAAAAGGAGATTAAGTGTTTAAAATTATGAAGGGATTTAGTACAGTTGATCTAGACTGTTATTTAAAATGAATTCATCAAGAACACGGGGACACAGTTGGAAACTTGTTAAGGGTAAATTTGCACAAACATTAGGATGTTTTTTTACACAAAGAACGATAGACACTTGGAATAAGCTACCAGTTAGTGTGATAGACAGTAAGACGTTATGGACTTTCAAAACTGGACTTGATGTTTTCTTGGAGGAAATAAGTGGATAGGACTGCGAGCTTTGTTGGGCTGAATGGCCAGTTCTGCGTCTAGAGTGTTCTAATGTTCTAATCTCCATGGATGGTCTGCAGGCCAAGGAGAAAAAGAATCCGTGCACTCTGCCACATCGGTCTGACTTCGGAATTGCCCTTACTCAAGCCCTTTAGCTGCCTCCCATGCGCATGTGTATGACAATATACACACTCACATAAACACACACACATACTCTGTCTCTCTGAAGCAACAACTAAACAATTTGTAATTATGTTCTCATCCAAACCTTTACATTTTAAATTATTTTTCAGAGTAGACGCTGCTCATCCGCATCGAGAGGAGTCAGATGAGGTGGCTCGGGCATCTGATCAGGATGCCTCCTGGGCGCCTCCCGGTGAGGTGTTCGGGCACGTCCAACGGGAGGAGGCCAGGGGAAGACCCAGGACACGCTGGAGGGACTATGTCTCCCGGGTGGCCTGGGAACACCTGGATTCTACGGAAGAGCTGGAAGAAGTGGCCAGGAGAGGAAGTCTGGGTTCTCTACTTAGCTGCTACGCGACCCAACCTTGGATAAGCGGAAGAGGATGGATGGATGGATGGATGGATTATTTTTCATGCCAGCCCAACACTAGACACAGACACACCTTACATTTTGATAATTGTAGTTTTTGCTGTAACTCACACTTTTCTCCTACCTTATATTGCAGTTGCAACTTAAAAATAACTGTATTTATTTTGTTTTTGTTCTTTCTTTTATCTTGCATTTCAAGTTTTAAATAAACTAAATACATACATATATTTTCATACCAACTTGTTCCCGGTTAAAGGAGTAGGATCAATGCCTTTCCTGGTAGCCCTAGGCTCAGGGCAGAAAACAGGCCTTGACTGGGTCCCCCAAAGTTAGTCACACACACCACACAAACCTAAACCAGCATTTAGGTTGGACATGGGCACCCATCTTGTTTGCAGTATAATCCACCCAGCCCTTCATCCCACTGATTCTAATTGTGCCCACTCCTGCCTTCCAGAGGTGTGGGGTTAAAGCAAAAGCAATTAGAAATGGGAGAAAAAATATTGCATAGTGCTGCCTTTCTCTTGTGTTATGGCGTGCAAATAACAAATGCATAAAGAAGAGTAAAAATTAGCTGTTGCATGAGCAATATATTTCATTTTTTTTAGGCACAACTGTGACATTTAGTACAAGTGACCAATTATAGACAACTATACATCATTGAAAAGGCCTATAATTCAGCTATCCATTGACAATGAATCTTTCACTGTATGTGGCTACATTGATGCAAAGTTTCATAAAAGTGGATTCAATCAAATGTGTGCTGGTCAGCATAACTTGTACAAATCATGTATTTTAGCAATGAAAGAGAGCAAACAACATTGAAAACTATGATTTATTTGAAGGAAAATACCCTTTGGTATGTAAAATACCATTATTGTTTTTGATTGAGTTGTGAGTTTATTGTAACATACACAAACAACTTTTGGCAAGATACCTTATGAATAAGTGGCTAAGAGTACTTTTCCTTTTAACTATTGTCATAAATCTGAGACAGAGTCATATAAAGGTTTGGGCAGCCACTAGTATAGTCTGGTATCCTGCCTGCAAAAGTAATGATCAGCAAATATAGCACTGATGTGCACAAAACAATGTCCAAAACAGAACTGAGGACTTGGGAAAAGGTGTAGGTTTTAAAGGGAAGACAGGAAGTGAGATCATATGGATGCGTCACTTCATCGATGGAAGTGGCGTCAAAGAGCCAGGTGGGATCTCCCGTGAATGGTCTACAGGAAAGGGAGAAAAGAGTCAGTGCACTCTGCCACATCCGGCATGCCGAACTGCCCTTACTCAAGCCCTTTAGCTGCTTCCCATCGCCGCATGTGTGACAAGGCCCCAGCTCAGACCGGTTGGAGGTTGTGAACCTGATAAAGAGCATCTCCACTGGCGTGGAGAGTGCCTACGATAAATGGCGAAACTTGTACAACTGGATGTCAGAAACCACTTGGTGACCCCGCGTTTGACTCCTTATGCGGGGCCATCCACTGTAAAGGAGCATGGTTCGTGACAAGGGTAAACTCCCGACCCAGCAGGTAGTACCTCAGCTGAGTAATCACCCATGTAATCGCCAAAGCCTCTTGTTCCACCACTGCATACTTGGTCTCACAGTCCAACAGTTTCCGGCTCAGGAACATGATGGGGTGTTCACACCATCGATGCTTTGGCTCAGCACGGTCCCCAGGCCTGTATCCGAAGCGTCCATCACTATATATAGTGAAAGAAGGAAACAGCTCGTAAGAAGGTTTGGGGTTTGTGGCCCCGTATACTGTAAACAAAAAAAGGCAAAAACAGGTCGTCTTCTCAAAACAAAATATTGCATGAGGTTACAAAGACAAAGATGACAGATTTGGAGGGACAATATAAAGTGGTGGACCGGATATTAGGCGTGATGGTTGCTGGGTAGACGTGATGGTGGAAGGGAGCATGACGTCATCTTTGAGGGACCAGAGGGAAGAAAGGAACCCGGAAGTGGAGATTGTTGTTTGCTCCGGGTGGAGTTATTGCGGCGACGCTTCGTCTTTTCTGAGGGAGGAAGAGAGAGAGAGGTTAGTACACTGTTTTCATCCCCGCGGTCTCATTGCTTGCGGCGTCGGTCCTTCAACTGCTGCCGATCAGCTTGTGCATGACAATATATATACACAAATATCTATACTAATAAAGGCAAAGCACTCACTGACTCATCACTAATTCTCCAAGTTCCGTGTGGGTAGAAGGCTGAAATTTGGCAGGCTCATTCCTTACAGCTTACTTACAAAAGTTGGGCGGTTTCATTTGAAATTCTACAGCGTAATGGTCATAACTGGAAGGTATTTTCTCCATTTACTGTAGTGAGTTGAGCTCGAAAGCCATGGGGCAAGCTTGTGACATCATCCGCCTCCGTAATCCGTGAACGACTCTCACG